>NC_080800.1:92159514-92404514 GCF_028018385.1 Neofelis nebulosa
AGAAAGCATCTTGTTCATTGTTAACACAAAATCTCCAAGGAGGTTAGCTCTAACTCTGCCCCCTGGGCATTACTGCTTGAATGTTCCATTGCAACCTCAAACATGATGTGTCCAAAAATGAACTCATCCTCTTCTCTTATCTCCACTGTGAATCTACTCTTGTTCTTTACTTCCAAATGTCTGTTAATAAAGTCATCATTTTCCCATTCAAGCTCCAAACTTTATTTTTTTTAATTTTTTTTAACGTTTATTTATTTTTGAGAGACAGAGACAGAGACAGAGACAGAGACAGAAAAAGAGTGCAAGCAGGGGAGGGGCAGAGAGAGAGAGGGAGACACAGAATCCGAAGCAGGCTCCAGGCTCTGAGCTGTCAGCACAGAGCCCAGTGTGGGGCTCAAACTCATGAACCATGAGATCATGACCTGAGCTGAAGTTGGACACTTAACCGACTGAGCCACCCAGGTGCTCCCCCTTTTTTTAAATTTTTTTTAACGTTTATTTATTTTTGAGAGAGAGAGACAAAGAGAGGGAGAGAGAGAGAGAGAGAGAGAGAGAGAGAGAGACAGAGTGCAGCAAGCAAGGGAGGAGCAGAGAGAGAGGGAGACACAGAATCCGAAGCAGGCATCCAAACTTTAGACATCTTTCTCCCACTACCTTCTGCCACATTTAGGCAGAGTTTCAGGTTCTGTCAGTTCGACCTGCATGTCATTTCTTCCTAGGATGAAATGGATGTCATTTCTTCCTTCCATTCTTCTGAGGAATCCTAGGACCTCATTGAATCCACTTGACTATAATCACATCCTACCTAATTCTGAGAGCTGTTTAGGAAACTATCTCAGCAAATAGCTGTGGAAGTTGTTGGCCACAGGTAGGTAATTGTCCATTTAAACTACAAAGCTGGGGGCGCCTGGGTGGCTCAGTCGGTTGGGCGTCCGACTTCGGCTCAGGTCATGATCTCGCGGTCCGTGAGTTCGAGCCCCGCGTCGGGCTCTGTGCTCACAGCTCAGAGCCTGGAGCCTGTTTCAGATCCTGTGTCTCCCTCTTTCTCTGACCCTCCCCTGTTCATGCGCTCTCTCTTCTCAAAAATAAATAAATAAATAAACTACAAAGCTGGCTTAAGTAGAAAATCTAGGAAAAGACTGCAGAATAGCACCTCTTTTCCATATTCCAGATCCGGATAGAAATAGGTAATGCAGAGCAAATTATAGACTTCCCTGGAGTATTGAGATAGGAATTGGTAGCCCCATTCCAATTTTACGAAGCACACCAGTAAGGCACACCCAACTTTTGTGAACTTTTGTTTTCTCATCTGTAAAAATGAGGTAATTCAAGAAGATGAACTCTCAGCTTCCTCTTGCTCGGATAGCCTAAGTTTCCAGGCCTCTTGCACAAATGCATACTTCACATCAGAAAGCAACAGGAGAGGGGAACTAGCATTTATTAAGTACCTTTCATGTACCAAATTCATTATATCCATTATGCAACTTAATACTCATGACAATTCTGTAATAACGAGATGCCTGTTTTACAGCTGAAGAAACTGAAGTTCAACCAAGTTAAATAAAAAGGTAGGGTCATGGGGTGCCTGGGTGGCTCAGTCAGTTAAGCGTCCGACTTCGGCTCAGGTCACGATCTCCTGGTCCGTGAGTTGGAGCCCCACGTCGGGCTCTGGGCTGACAGCTCGGAGCCTGGAGCCTGTTTCAGATTCTGTGTCTCCCTCTCTCTCTGACCCTCCCCCGTTCACGCTCTGTCCTCTCTCTGTCTCAAAAATAAATAAACGTTAAAAAAAAATTAAAAAAAAAAAAAAAGGTAGGGTCACACACTGAATAGGATTGGGCTTGATCCCCGGTCTCCGTGCCTTGAAAGCCTGCCTCTTGGATCAAGATGTAGAAGTTGCCCCTGTGGTTTTTCACTTAAAGGCCATTCTTTAGTCCCAAGATACAAAATGATTTATTTTGAAACTAAGTGCACTGAACCAATGTTCTAAGCATTATTTATAATCATTTGAACACTGGAGCTCACGTTTCTCTTCCTCTTTTTGTCCATTTCACTTCAAGCCACATATTGCAGTAATCCGAAAGCATGGTGTTTCCTCCAGGGAAAAACATAACTGTGCATAGCTTTGTGGCATGAGCAGGATTAATTATAGAGAAGGATAATTAGAATGCTAGGTAAAACCATTTATAACATCATTCAAGTCAAATTATTGGCAGCATCCTTAGAGAGGACCCGTTCCCTTCCCTTTTCTATAATCAAGTGCCTTTTCTTTGCTGGAAGAACTATTGGGAAAGTCCATCTTTAAGTGAGAACGTTTAATTACATCCACTAGGGTCACATCTACCAGTTGGAAGGTGAAAGAATAAACCTGTTTGCTAAGCACTTTGCATCTCCTAAGGTGCCTCGACTGTTTGGATGATATTTTTAAAAATTACCACCTGGGTGGCTCAGTCGGTTAAGCGTCCGACTTGGGCTCAGGTCATGATCTCACGATTTGTGAGTTTGAGCCCCGCGTCGGGCTCTGTGATGACAGCTCAGAGCCTGGAGCCTGCTTCGGATTCTGTGTGTTGCTCTCTCTGCCTCTCCCCTGCTTATGCTCTGTCTCTCTCTCTCTCAAAAATAAGTAAAACATTTAAAAAAGATTTTTAAAAATCACCAGTGGTGAATTAAAGCTCTTTCTTTAAGGTTTATTAATTTTTGAGAGAGACACACACACACAGAAACAGAGAGACAGAGGGTGAGTGGGGGAGGAGCAGAGAGTGAGGGAGACACAGAATCTGAAGCAGGCTCCAGGCTCTGAGCAGTCAGTACAGAGCCCGACATGGGGCTTGAACCACGAACTGTGAGATCATGACCTGAGCCGAAGTCGGACGCTTAACTGAGTGAGCCACTCAAGTGCCCCTTAAAGCTCATTCTATAACACTACACAACCATGAAACATTAACTAATTTAAAAATGTGGTCATGTATGTGGAGTTCTGGTTTTTCACCTCTGTTGATAACCAATGACTGTTTTGACTGACAGGAGTAGAATAGTTTAAGACAATACTAGTTATTCATGCCTTTGCTCAGATTACTTTGCATCACAGTAACATTACCCAGAAAAATTCCCAGAGAAGGAGACATAGGACAGGTAAACTTTGATGGGAAGAAGAGAGACTATGGAATTTGGGCACTGGTTCCAAGTGCTTTAACTGAATTAGCCTATTATTTCATTCCTTTTTTCTGTCCTTCTAGGACTAGGCCTTTCTTTTCTAGATCATTAGCAGACAGGCCTGTCCCGATCGCTGAAGGGGAAATGGGTGGGCAGTTAAGAGGTGGCATGATGATGTTTGGTGCTTCGAAGTGCCTTCTGCTTGGAGGAAAGAGAGTATACCTGAAGAGAACGGGCTCTCTGAAGCCTTTTTTTTTTTTTTTTTTTTCTGTATCACAGGCCGTAAAGAAGGAATATTTGAAGGCTAGTGGGCTTTTTTTTTTCTTTTAAGACCCTTCAGTAACACAGAGGTAACTGATGTATTGGGCAGCTGGGCCTATTAGTGATCATAGCCCCTCAGAGGTAAAAAGCACAGTCAAGAATCAATGAGGCACCCACTCTAAGCTGCGGAACTGCTGTCAAAGGAAAAACAAACAAAAAAAAAGGAATGGAACAACAGTAGTCCACGTCAGTTAGGGTGTGCCGGAAAGAGATAAGAACAGCACAATGAGAACTGAATTGATGCTCTCTGATGGGATTAAAGAGAACAGGCAGGGCTTGAATGATTCACATATAAGACAGAGCGTGAGATTAGCAATGACTCAAAAATGGCCCAATGCCTGAGCTGTTTTGAGATCAATCTTTTGAAAGAAGCAAGATTTAAAAATATATGTGTATCCTTGACAGTTTGAACATGTTGAAGGCTTGGCAGGAATTGGTATTGACCAAATTTTCCCCCAAAGCCAACTGCTTGTTGTTTGTGCCGTGACATATACTCATTCATACAATTAATTGTTTTTGTCCGTGCTTTTTAGGTGTTCGCCTATAGCATTACTCTGTTTCATTCATTTATTTACTAAGCGTTTAGTAGCAACTCTTCTGTACCTAGAACTGAGGTACAAGTTAGGAATACTTAAAAAAAAGAGAGTTGAAGACATACATGTCTCTTGCCCTTCAGGAGTTTACGATATTGTTTTGGAGACAAGATTTGCAATCATTATACAACTTAAAAAAATCATGGTGACACAGAAGTTTTCTGGAAAAAATTCACGGAATTCAAAAATTCATGAGTTAAATAGTCATTCTGGTATGTTGTCCCTGAACGACCACGTCTAACATTATTTTCTGTAGGGAAATTGACTGAGTTGTAAATTTAGAATCAAAGGGCTCATTGTGAGTTGCGATTCGTCTGAGAGGTAGATCCTAAACTGGGACTGAATGGATGGGCACGGAGGGAAGGGCGAGCGTCAAAGGTAACTCGGTAGTAGTGAATAGAAAGGTTTGACTGGAATATAGTGTTGCATCCACAGGACTCCTGAAACAGAATGCCACGGGCACCAGTGACAGTCACAGCAAAATTTATTGCAATGAGAGGCAAGGCCGACCGATCGGGACCGACACTCTTGATCAGAGTGCGGCCTCGAACAGCCGGGGTACAGAGTTTTTATAGCCGACCACATCGTCTTATCATCACCTGGGAACAGAACAAAGAAATAGTTCCCAGATGGGGGTGGAAACAGTTCAGACACTCTGCGGTTAAGCTACAGGCAACCAGTTGACCTGCTTGACCCTGCCTCCGGGCCACTTTTTCAAAGTTCTCAACATGCCCTTGCCCCAATCCAATGAAACACTAATCCAGTTGATTTTCCTTGAACTTTTGTTCCGTTGATTGATAGGACAAGGCTGTTATCTCTTAACCTACAGTGTCAAAACAAAGCTGTTGTTTCTCAAGGCTACAGGTTAGCCCTACAATTTAACCTTTACAATAGGTTTCATGTCAGGGAGGGAAGTTGGGCTGTGAATGTGGAGACTCTTGAATGTCAACCCGGACATATTGATTTTAATTCTATAGGGCTTTTGAGTAGAAGAATGGCATGATCACTTTTATTGGTCACTTAACATGTATCATACCCTATTTCACACACCACAGTGTCTTTGAAAAGACTGCATTTTAAGTTGAAACAATTAGAGTAAGGTATTAAGGGATGTTCTCTAGACTTTTGTCTTCCAGAGCCCACGTGGTCGCTTAGAGCCTAAAATTAATATTCACAGTTGACGGCATTAAGTATGACACTCTTCCTGACCTAAGTGTGTCACCGTAGCATTTCTATGCCCAGGTGAAATCTCATGACAAAAGAATTCTTGGGGCGCCTGGGTGGCTCAGTCGGTTAGGTGTCCGACTTCGGCTCAGGTCATGATCTCGCAGTTTGTGAGTTCGAGCCCCGCGTCAGGCTCTGTGCTGATGCCTCGGAGCCTGGAGCCTGCTTCGGATTCTGTGTCTCCCTCTCTACTCTGCCCCTCCCCTGTTCATGCTCTGTCTCTGTCTCTAAAAAATAAATAAATGTTAAAAAAGATTAAAAAAAAAAAAGAAATCTTCCGTTTCACGAAGACATTTAAAACAAGTGTCTTCACCTGTCTGAGCCTCAGTTTCTTTATCTATAGAATGGAGAGAAGTGTTCATACCTCATAGGGTTTAGGATTAATTAACATTGTGCATTCAAAGCTTTCAGCATGGTCTCTGGCACATTGCACCTGACATTCAGTGCATGCCATCATTTGTGGAAAATGGTGAGAGTTTTGAATGCATACTGCATGGAAGGTGAGAGTGGGATGGTTAAGATGAGAGCATGACTTTTGGAGCTAACTTTCCTTGACCTGAACACCATTTCTCCTATGTGACCTTGAGCCAATAATTTAACCTTTCGATGCCTGAATCTTCTCATCTGCAAAGTAAGGATAATAGTGGTAATTATGATATTGAGTTACGAGGATGACATGAGTGAAAAACACATGAAAAGTGCTAGAACACTGCTGGGCACAGGGCAAACGTCAGCAGGTGTTGGCTACTACTATGTGCCAGGCAATAGGCTGAAGGTTTTACTTGTTTTTTCTCATTAACTCCTCAGATGCCCCATGAGGAGGTATTTTTATCCCCATTTCATAGGAAAGGAAATCGAGGCTCAGTGAAATTCTAGTTAGTAATGTGTCTAAGCTCACACCAGTGGCACATAACCCAAATCCAGCTTGCTTTTTCTAGGAGGAGCATTCGAGTGTGGTATGCCAGAGGCTAATGGGAAGGGTGGCGGGGTACCAGTCTGGAATGAAAGACAAATTGGATGTGAGATACATTGAACCGGTGGGGCTGGAGGGGACTTTCGGAGGAGGATGTCTTCTCTTTTCTGTGGAAGGATGTGTTCCCTTTAGAAGTCAGCAGCCTGTTCCCAGTCCGTGCTGTAAACACTTCAGGGGATTTGCAGTGCTTAATTAGAAAACTTCAGCAGTATTTTAAAATAGTATTAACACAAACTTCTTTAAAGGGCAAAAAGCAAATGAAAAGAAGTTGTAAAATGAAGAGCAAACCTCCTGACTGAGAACAGTCAGTCATGCCAAAAAGTACAATATTAAGGATCCAGCAGGAAACAAGGTTAAGAACACGAAAGGGCAGAGGTAGGTGGATTGGAAAAGTCTCATAGGTCACACACACAGCTACAAAGTAGGACTCAGGAGGCAGGGCACCAGCAGGAAAAAAAGATCCTAGGGTCTTGACCACAGTGGTTGGTTAGGGTCTCCCTTTCCACATGGTCTTAACTTGCAGATTAATTCCTGTGCTTCTGTTTTCTTTTAGCATGCGTGCAGTGTGAAATTCTACATTTTGAGATTCATTTCTTTAGCTCTAGGAAGCTTCCTGTGATCAAATAGTAATATCCTAATAGTGGGATCATAATCATAACTAGAAGTAATAAAGCATGTATTGCGAGCCAGACCCTGTTCTTAGTGCTTTACATATATGAACTCATTTAATCTTCACAGCAGCCTTATAAAAAAAAAATCTGACCGTTGCAGGATTTTTTTTACCTCGATACCCGAGATTCGTTGTCTCTCAGCTTTGAAGAATGAAGAGGTCGACACAAAATAAGCAGCTGGCAGAAATTTATTAGAGTATAAGATCAGAAGGGGTGAATAGTAGGAAAGCTCTCTTTACAGAGAGGGGACACTTGAAAGTGAATGCCTGCAACTCTAGGCAAAGGTCCTTGTTTTATAAGGTGCTGGGCAGCCCTCTCCTCCCTTCCTTCTCATTCCTTCTCAGGTTCTACCCTTACTGGCTGGATAGCTCTAGGTGCTGGGTTGTCCATTCCTGATTGGCTCGACTCCATTGTATGAGGGGTGGTCTATGGCCATATCATTCCTTGTGGGTCTACTACTTGTTTTTAGTTAGGTCTCCTGAGAGGAACCTGAGGGGAAGTGGGTAGCGCTGTTACATTCTTAAGAGCAACCTTATGCCTGGGGGGCTTTGCTGTGGTCAGACACTCCCAGCACTGTTCCAAAATATGGGGTTTTCCCCAGCCAGGGAGTCAGGTCCTAATCTTTCCCTCTCTTTTTTATCCTATCTTTTCCTATCATATTATTATCATCCCCATTTTATGGATGAGAAAACTGAGGCACAGAAAAATTAAGGAATTTATGAAAATTATATAGCTGATAAAGGGCAGATCCAGGATTCAGATCCAAGTAAGTTTGGCATTGGCACCTGCATGCTTCTCATCACATTATACGGCTTTATTGGGCCATTATCTGCTATTGACACATTAGTTAGATCTAGTTATTTCTGCTCTTTTTTCTCCAGGATGATAGCTGTCCAGAAGCTGGGTAGAAAAACATCTTGAAGTCACCTAATAGGGGACCAGCCACAGAGCTAAATAAAGATCCAGGCCTCCTTCCAGGGGAGGATGTGTTGGTGTGGTTAAAGATGGGAGTGTGCCAGTTAGACCAGCCCTGGCCTAGCCTCTGAGTTAACCCTGGTCCTTTCACAGAAATTGTCATGATAGACTCTTAACAGCGTCTTCAGTGAGAGAATTAACATGATATTTAAGAGGCCTCCAAACTGGGGTTCAAATGCAGGCTCTGAAGCTTGCTAACCATATGACTTCGTGTAAATTACTTAAGTTTTCTGTGCGTTAGTAGCCCTGGCAAACTTGCGAGAAAACTAGGACCAACCTCACAGGATTGTTGGGAGGAAAAAATAAAATAATCAATGCTTGGAAAAAAAAAAATAGTGCAGAGTTAGCACTCAGTTCATTTGGCTGTTATTCCCTCTGGGGAACTTTTGGGAACCCTAGTAGTTCATTTCTGAGCCTGATTCACCAGCCATTCTTTCCTTTTCCTGTCATTTTTTAGAAGGTCTCCAAGGTCTTCATTCATTTGTCTCTATGGATTTTCTTTCCCCTACATTTGGCTTTCAATTTAAAGTGGACATTTATTCAAACCAGTCAACCTTTTGACAGCTTCAACCGTATTCTTTGCAAAAATGTGTCAGTTATTCCAACCATTTTGCTCAGGGGCAGAAGTGAAAGGAAACATGAACAAGAGATTGATGTTGAAAAGGCACCAAGATGGCAGTACCTATTTTCTTAATGAGGCCTTTCCCAAAGTATGGTCTGTGGAACATTAGCCTCATGACATTCTCCAGGGGACGAAAAGGTTCACATTGTCAAAAAGTTCGAGGACTAGAGCATGTTGTATCTCCTTAGAAAGTCATGCTCCACACTAGTCTATTACAAGCTCTAAATAATTTTGCAATAAGAAATTCAGTTTTCCTCTGTTGTATCCAATACTTAAAACTTATTTTGACCTCTGAACCTCTCAGAGTGGTAAATTACCTTCATGTAATGGTCATCGCAAAGTATGGTACTAGCAGAATATCCTCGAGGTCACAGAGCAGAAGGGCTCACAGACTAAATTAAGATGCTTGAACCATATGGTTTATTGAATTAATTTAAAACGTACAGCAAAAACCAAAGGAAATAGGTGGTTATATTGTAGGATGTGTGGGTGCTGATATAGTTCATCAGTTCATTAAAATTTACCTATTAGGGGCGACTGGGTGGCTCAGTTGGTTAAGCATCCGACTTCAGCTCAGGTCATGATCTCCCAGTTCGTGAGTTTGAGCCCCACATCGGGCTCTGTGCTGACAGCTTACAGCGTAGAGCCTGCTTCAAATTCTATGTCTCCCTCTCTCTCTGCTCCTCCTCCGCTCATGCTCTATCTCTCTCTCCTTCAAAAATAAATTAAAAAATTTAAAAAAATGAAAGAAAATTTACCTATTAAATTTATTGTATGTTTTATGATAATAGTATCAAGTAATTAACATTTGAATTACTATTCGATTCAAATGAATTCATTTGAATTACTATTCAATTCAATGAATTACATATTGAATGCTACGCACTGTTCTACACTTTTTATGTATAGTTAACACAATTCTAGTTGTGCATATTTTGTGGTGGGGAAATGAATAAAATGTTCAGTTCACAAAATACACATTTAATTTTGTCCTAAGTCAATGACTTGAATAGCTAAATTAAAAAAAAAAAGTTTGTTTGTTTATTTATTTTGACGGGGAGGGGCAAAGAGAGAGGCAGAGAGAGAATCCTAAGCAGGCTCTGCACTGACAGCATGGAGCCCTATGTGGGGATCGATCAATCTCAAACCGTGAGATCATGACCTGAGCCGAAATCCATCAGACACTCAACCGACTGAGCCACGCGGGTGCCCTGCTAAATTTCTGATTTATAATTATCCCTGGAGATTTTAATAAAAAGTAAATAAATACTCAGACTTTGGGGTTTAAGATGCTGGTGGATTTAACACATACATCTAATTTCACTCAATGAGTTTTCCTTGTTTCTTGGGTCTAGTGAAAGCTTCTAGTGTAATCCAGAAAAAGGCAAGAGTGCTATCCTTAAACTAGGGGAATTGAGTGAATCTATGCATACTGAAATCAGAAACCTCCTGCTTTCTTCCGCTACTCAATTCTTCAAATGTTGGCAGCCATATCTTTACCCTATAGGTAGATTGGAATCATATTTGCTGGGAAATCTTACCGGTTTTGGAAGAAAGATAACAAAGATACTGTCACTGGAGTGTTCATCAAACCTCCTGAAATGCCTGTAAACTACAATAAAATGATTCTGTTAAAACAGAAGGTCCTCAAGCCCCCAAATAGAAATGAGGGAAGACAACAATACTTTGGGAGACGGAAAGCAAATAGGTCAAGGTTAATAGAATTAGCAAATCTAAGAAACATGAATTCTAGATTGGTAGTGGGGAAAGCTGAGAGCCAAGTTGGTTTACCCTGCAGAATCATCAAAAGGATTACAGCTGGGGACACCACGTATCTCTGGAACCGGGCATAAAATGCAAGGTATTAAAGGAGGATTGACGGGAAAAGCTGGTTAAGAAATCCGTCCTTAGAGGTACTCCCTCAACTCTACGCTTCCGTGCCACTGCCACTCCTCTACCTCAGTATAAAACTAGAGCTTTACTCTCTACAGATGGCAAGACATAGGGTCTCCGGACTGTGGCGTACCATTGTGTTGTTTAATAAGGCCACCCAAGGATGATTTAATTATACATTTATTTGACTCTGATATTTATTTGAAGGACTCAGACTCCGAGAAGTTAGAAATTAACTTACAGATTCTACCCAGTAGAGGTGCAAATAATTTTTGTCCAGCAGAAAAGATAACTTCAAAGGTTATCGTCTTTATTGCCTTGTTCTGCAAGTTTTCTTTTATACCTCTCAGTGATACTTTAAAGTTTAAAGTCCTCTTCATAGAAATCTTACTGGGTTTTGTTTGGTCCTATGCAAAATGTTCTTTGAATCTGCCTGACCCGTGATTGGTATGTGAGTCTCGTTTTTAATTTTTTTGAACGTTTTATTGTGGCAGTTTCTCAAATATTGGCAGTCAGACATTTACCTTTAGGTAGGAAAATGAAAGGGTATTCCCTGGGAAATTTGAGCAGCCAAAGAGGAAGAACCTAAAGATACTGACATTCAGTTTCCTAACAAATGGCCCAGACAGATCACCCTGTGTTTCTGATGACCAATTATTTTATCATACAAAGTAGGACTTTTTTTTGTTTTGTTTTGTTTTTTTATTTAAAAAAAATTTTTTTTAATGTTTATTTATTTTTGAGACAGAGAGAGACAGAGCATGAACGGGGGAGGGTCAGACAGAGAGGGAGACACAGAATCTGAAGCAGGCTCCAGGCTCTGAGCTGTCAGCACAGAGCCCGACGGGGGGCTCGAACTCACGGACTGTGAGATCATGACCTGAGCAAAGTTGGACGCTTAACCGACTGAGCCACCCAGGCGCCCCCAAAGTAGGACGTTTTTGAGAGTAAAAGGAGGCTACATTAATAATTGTTCTGGGGCAGCGGCTATAACCTGGGACTGTCCTAGTAATACCAGGACATATGTCCATACTACATATAGTGAAGCTCTTGGTGAACAGTCTCACTCATGCTTTCAGAATTTCCAATCAGCTCTTTCCTCTGTCAATATATGAGCAGAGAGCCAAGCATTACAACAATTTGCTGAAAGCCTCTACCTTTGAAAGATAATGATCAAAACAAATAATTAAAGGCAACATGGAGGAAGCAGAGACCATACGGGGAGAATAAAATCCCTTGCTCCCAGAAAACACTACCATAAATATCATAAGAGAGCTAAAATATGTGTTAGATTTATGAAACAAGGGTTATGTCAAAAGGGAAAAAAAGAGCAAAGGAAACACACACACACACACACACACACACACACACACACTCAAAACCCCTTGGAATTTTAACACAATGGCAAAAACAAACAAAAATAAGTGGAAAAGGTGGATGACAATAAGGTACAAAAATCTCACAGAAAGTAGAGCAAAAAAACAAAAGGTGGAAAATAGGAGACAAAAAGTGAGAAAATTAAAGGGCCAATCATGGAGGCCCAAGATCTCAATAATAGGAAGTGCAGAAAGAGACAGATGTTACAACAGAGAAAATGGAAAAGAAGAAATTATCTGTGAAATAATATAAGAAAAATTTCCCATGGTGAAGAAAACGAATTTCTAAATTTAAAGGACACAATTAGTGCCTAGCACAATGAATTAACATGAACCCACAGCATGGCACATTATTATGAAATTTCAGACTGTTAGGGGAAAAGAAAAGATTCCACAAGCTTTTGGGATGGGGTAGAGAAAAGTCACGAACAAACCATCAAGAATGATTTTGGACTTTTAAACAGCAAAACAGGAAAACAGAGATGATGGAGACATGCTTTCAAAACTCTGAAGAAAAAAAAATATTTCTAACTAGAAACCCCAATTATATCACTCATTCTAGGAAAAATAAAAATTTGTGCAGCAAAATGAAAATAGTCAAAGATTATTACATTGGCATCATGTAAACCCTGATCTAAACTTAATTATATTGGGAGTTCAGAGAGATGGGAGATGTATGTGTTTGTGATAAGTAGAGAAAAGAAAGAATACCAAATTTTCATCTTTGAAACATGCAAATCAATGGATAAGCCTAAAACTGAAAATTCTTCAGTCAGCAATACAAGCATGTAAATTTAGATATATTGGGATATGCATCAAAAGAATCAATGGAAAGTATTTGAAAGTGGCTTCCTAATAGGAAGGAAAAATGGAATGAGGGAAGGGGAACAGAGATGGTTGCTCGGCCTAACAAAGCTTGTAGAATTCATGGATTTATTGTAATAGGGGCATGTGTAACCTTGATTAAAAAAATGAAAAAAAAATAAAAGAACTAAAAAATCATTTTGTTTGGGGTCTCGTTCAATAAACAGTTTGGAAAATTATGTACTTGTTTTCAGCTTTGATGTTTATATTTTGATAAGAGATTCTGGCTCATGGACTTCATTCAAAAGAACCATGTAGAAATGTTTTTCTCTTTCATAGAAGCTATTTCAGCTCCTGGAATCTTAAATTAATTTTTATCGTATGTGAAAAAAAATTGTTTTGAGGTAGTGTTTTGTTAAATAATGTCCACTTAGGAAGAAAAGACTTTGGTTTTGTTGTTGTTGTTGTTTGTGTTTTTTAAAATTTTTATTCATTTATTTTTATTTATTTTTGATTAAATATAATTTATTGTCAAATTGGTTTCCATACAACCCCCAGTGCTCATTTTGAATATCTGTTCTGCCACTGAATACTGTACTATGTTGAACAAGCCATTCACCTTTTTTCGACATTAGTTTCCTCAGCTGTCAAAGGATATATTAAGAGAAGTTATGTCTACTCTCATGTGGTGGGTCAATAGTCCTCTCTTCCAGAACCCTGATCCCAATGCCAGAGAGATGTAGAACTCTCAGAGAGAAAGACTGATCGGGTAACAAAGAGTACCAGTGGATAGCCCATTTTTTTTTTTAATGTTTATTTATTTTTGAGAGAGACGGAGAGACAGAGTGTAAGCAGGGGAAGGGCAGAGAGAGAGAGAGAAAGAGGCACAGAATCTGAAGCAGGTTCTAGGCTGTCAGCATAGAACCTGACGCGGGGCTCGAACTCACGAACTGTGAGATCATGACCGGAGCCGAAGACAGACGCTTAACCGACTGAGCCACCCAGGTACCCCAAGCCCATTTTGAGTTGGAATGGAATCTTAACCCTGCAGAGGAGAACTCAAACCCTCCCCCAGGGATGTAGTGTTCCCAACAGGATCACAAGCTTCAGGGATGTAGTATTCCCAACAGGATCAGAAGCTTCTTGAATAGATCAGAATACAGCTGTTGAAAATAAAGACACAAAGTTCCTATAGCACGCCTACTGCCCTTTGAGATCACGTAGGATCCACTGAGCAGCAGAGCTCTCCAGACCACAACTTAGCTCCAAACTGAGTAAATAAAATGCTCCTTTTGCTTTGCATCAAATTAATTTTTCTGTGCCTTCCCTATGCCTTTCTCCCACTGTGCTTTTGTCCTGGGACAATTTTCTTACCTTCTTGTCATGTCAACCCCACTCTGACTTCTCCTTTATCACCCCTGCCCTGCAGACATTTCATAACCGGCTCCTGTGACCGTATCTTTCCCAGAACTTGGCCTTCATCTCTAGTCTCAATTCTCTACTAATCTAGTACCTACCTCAAAAGGGTGAGTAGATCCTCAAAGGAACAATTTCATGGTATTTTTTTTTAATTTTTTTTTTATAGTTTTGAAAATCCTAGAAGTTCATAGTGATGCTTTAGGATCCAAAGAGTGGCTGGGGTGGGAGGTGGGAGGCAGACGTGAGGTTTGGTTCATAGAGCTCCAGGCTTCCTTCTCTTTCAGGCAGATCAGCTCCACATTTGGGGCAAGAAAGGTTCATCTTCACAAATTTTAATTAAATTTAATTGTCTGACTTAGGATATGAAAAAATATTGCTTGGATTCAAATCCCAGCTTTTTCACTTACTGATTGTGACTATTTGATTATGGGTAAGTCACTTAGCCCTCTCTGAACCTCATTTTCACCAACTGTAACATACTATGTACATTATAAAAAAGCAGAATCCAAAGGGATTACTTATTTATTATTATTTTTTCATTCTCCCTGAACTTTCTCACCCTAGCATCTCAGGGGGTTGTAACCTTCAACAAACCTTCTGTCCTCTGCCCAAGCCAAATTTATGGGTCAGCATGCAAGGTTCTTTAAACTATGAAGGGCCAAAGCACTTAGGTGGTTGTGTGTGGCCCAAAGGAATCTTTGCCTGGGTCAGGCTGTAATAATTATTTAATGGCAAAGTGCCACCTTTCCGTTTTTCCTTTAGGGCATGACTCACAAGCACCTGGTACCCAGGCTTGTATGACTCCTCCGTTCACACTACTTAATTCCCGACAGCTTATTGTGCCTCTCACACAAAAGAGAAATGTTGTCCCAGGTGTCATCAATTTAGCATATTTCAGTTGCCCACTCTGATCACAGAGTCACTCTAGTGCCTTCTTAACTGCTGAAATTAATCTGACTCCTTATGCACTCTCAGATAGAGACAAATGGACCCTGAATAATTTAAAGGACATTTTCTTAAAGCATCCAACAGAGTTGAAGTCTCCTGATTTTTCATTTCTTCTACAACCTAAGTCAAACAAGCTAAATGACAAATATTGATGCTCCCATTTTATCTAAAAACAGTGGCTCAGTGTGCATGCCCAGGGATCACAGTGTATTTGCTTATCAAAGTTGCACATCCATTTTGGGTAGCTTATATCTATGGACCAGCCTCCAGTTGGGTTCCTGACACTGAAGAGTGAGAATTGGTTCAAGTTCTCCTAAACTGTTTCAAATGTGCTATAGTTAAAAAGAAGGAGGGACAATCACAGAGAGTACACTAAATGAAGTCATTTCATTTAGATCTAGTAGTTACAATGGCATTTGCCTGAGTTTTAATATTAATGGAATTCCTAACAACAGTTATCTTCATAGATTTCTTAAGTAACTCCAAATCATGAACCATAATAAACATTGTTCAGGCATATTTTCAATGGATGGATTCTTCCTAAATATGGCTCATCCCTTAGAAGATCCAGAAAGATGTTACTCTCCGAGGGTGGGTTTTATTTTGTATATGTAGGAGTAGTTGCCTCTTTTTAACCCAGCATTCTGCCAAATTAGGACAAACCTTCTGGAAATAGACATTTAAAAGCCAAGTAAGAATTGGGAGAGGCTGAAGGAAAAAGATTAAGGAAGAATGATATCCATCATACTGGTCTTTAATACCGTCGATTGCCATGACTCAGTCCTGGGTCCTTTCCTCTTTTCACTGTACAGTCCTTTCTAGTTTACCTCATCCTTATCGAGTCTCATAGCTTTAAATACCATCTCTGTATATGCTTATGGCTCTCAAATTTCTGTGTCCAACTTGATCTGAGCTCCAGATTCTACTATGCAACTGCCTACTAGACATCCCAGCTTGGGTGTCTCCAAGTCATTCCCAAATCAACACATCTCAAACTAAACTACTCTTTTCCCACCCCTGTTCCTATGTACCAAAACATAATATTAAGTATCAGAGATATAGCAGTAAATATGTTTCTGACTTCTGGGGTTTATATTTTATTGGTAGGGACTCATAATAAAAAATAAATGAAAAGTTCAGCTTTTTTTTATATATAAAATGTACATTGAGCATATGGAAGCAAAGTCGACTAGGAGGTACAGAGTAATGGGGAGCATACTGTACTTGATAGAGTGATCAAGGAAGGTCTCTTTGAGAAGATATTAATTTAGGAAACCTTGAACAAAAAGAAGGAATAAGCCGTGCAGATATCTGGAAGAATATTTCACATTAAACAGCATGTGCAAATGCCCTGAGATGGGGATATACTTGATGTGTTTGAGAAAAAGCATATGGCTGGAGTAATAAGTAAAAAGAAAAGTTTTGAGAAATGAGGTCATAGAGGTATCCAGGAGCCAGATCATCTATGGGCTTGTAGGCCATGATAAGAAGAGTGTGATTTCCTTCCAAGCGCGATGAAAAGTCATTGTAGGGTTTTGAGGTGAGGAGAGGCATAAGTTGATTTAGATTGTGGAAGGATCTCTGGCTGTTGTGATGAGAATAGACTGTAGGGGGCCAGAGTGGAAGCAGGGAGACCAGTCAGGATGTTTTTGTGAAGGTCCAAGGGAGAGATGATGGTGGCTTGGACTAAGGCGATAGCAGTGGATATAGTAAGAAGTGGTTTAGATACAGTATTTTGTAGGTAGAGCCAACGGATTTGCCAAAGAGAATGGCACTGCCTTCATCCTTCCAGTCCGCCATGAAGGTGGAGGGAGGAGTTACACAAGGTCATTCCGTGTGGTGATATCTAATCTCAGATGCTATTTTTCAATTAGTTTCTTGAGAAACAGTCTGTGGTTTCAGTGATACTTCTCCTCTTTCTAGCTGTCAGCAATGCTCCTCTTTCTAGTAGCAGTATCAGTGAAACCACAGACTATTTCTCAAGAAACTAATTGAAAAATAGCATCTGAGATTAAATATCACCACACGGAATGACGTTGTGTAACTCCTCCCTCCACCTAAATTGTGTTCATCCCATTTCATGCTCCCACAGTTCCTTGTCATTTTCCTTCATGACTCTTATCACCAACTGTGGGTACATATCTGGTCATTGGATTATTTATTTCATGTTTGTTTATCTGACTATCCTAAAAGCTTAGGTGAATGCAAGGACCAAGTCTTACTTTGTATCTCTAGTGCCTAGTACAGAACCTGGCTCCCAGAATATACTCAATGTCTGATAAAAGAATACACGAGTGAGTGACTATAACCATAGAAAGCTTATTGTAAAGAGAATGCTGATAATCTTCTACAAGTGATTTAGAGTACCGATGAAGAATGAGATTAGACATAAGAAAAAAATATCTTGACCAAAATATTCTTAAATCCTGGAATGAGTCTAAGAGTAATAGCATCACATTTCTTGTAGTGAGCAAACAAGAGATTTCCAGGTAGTAGTACAAAATAGGTTGGTTCCTACATGGACTAAATGCTCCCTTCTAGGAGCCTAAGATTCTGAGAAGTATAACTGACAAACCGCTAATCTAGGGAGCATTCACTGACTTATTGGTTTGACAAAAAATAAAATGAGTACCTACTCTCTACTAGGCACTGGACTAAGCATTGTGGACTCAACATTGATTCACATTCCCTACTCTCAAGGGGCCTGCATACCAGTAGGGACATTCACTTGAAAGATACGCATGGTAGAAGTGGACATGATTCCTTTCTTCCAGGTCTAGGCTTAAGTGTGACATCTTAAGCACTGACAACAAATTGGCCCGTGTGGTTGTCACAGTTTTCTGAGACAAAGGTACCGGGATGAGATTTAATGTCCAAGGATTTTATTAGGGGAAATGCCTGTGAGAGAAAATGGGGGAGAGGGCCAGCAAAGGCTGGGATTGCTGTCAGACTACAATTTTTGTCCGACCCTGAGTAAAGGAGACAGGGAAGGCGAGTCCAGTGAAGTGTCCTAGACTTTTGAGCAGTCTAAAGAAGGGTTGATGAGGCCTTAGGGAGTTAGCCATCAGAGGAGTCCTGTGTCCCCCAGGGATGAGCCTGCCTAATTTCTCTGCCACACGTAGTCGGGAGTAGCCTGGAGGGAGTGTGACTTGGGAGCAAATCCTCTGATATATTTCAGAGGGGAGCCGCTAGGCCCCTTGGTCAATTATGCTTATTGTAGTTAGGAGTGTGTAAGATTCATTCTCATGGCTGCCACGGCCCACTCTCGAGTTATGATGACTTATGTAGACCACGAATATTTACTTGGAAAATGTACAGTGCATAGTTTCCCAGGGAGAACATTAGAAGTCCATTTTTATGGAGAGCAGCCGAAAGAAACAGTGTAACATAAAAAATTGATTACTAGGTTGGTGCTGAAAGAAGCACTCAAGCTTTGCTCTCCTGGTTTATATGTTCACTGGGTCTATGCAGATATATGTATACAGTTTTATTGTACCGGTGTTTGTTTTTACTGGCACTCTATAATGAAGATGCTACCTACCCTGCTGAGAGTACTGCTATAGCTATGATTGATATTTAGCATTGTTTCCCCTCAAGCGTGCTCATATTCAGCCTTCCAAACCCCATTAGTTAATTAGACAGCTATTGGTAAATACACAGCAATGGATGCAAAGCAGAGCGGGATACTGTTTTCTTATTTTCCTCTTTTAACTCTATCAATCAGGATACGCTAGATTATGCTGCAGTGAGAAATAACCTGAAAAATTACAATGGCTTGAATTGGTAGAAGTTTCCTTTTCATACTCCTTGTGAGTCGACTGGGGCTCCTCTCTATGCCATCCTTATTCTGGGACTCAGACTAACGGAACAGACATCGTTAAAACATTGCTGCTCGTTGCTCTAGAGGGAACATAACAGGTAGCCACACATACTGTAATGTAAGTCTTTTAAATTTTTTAATGTTTATTTATATTTGAGGGAGAGACAGAGAGAGACAGAGCACGAGCAGGAGATGGGCGGAGACAGAGGGAGACACAGAATCCGAAGCAGGCTCCAGGCTCTGAGCTGTCAGCACAGAGCCCGGCGCGGGGCTCTAACTCGTCAACTGCGAGATCATGACCCGAGCCAAAGTCGGAAAGCTTAACCAACTGAGCCACTCAGACGCTCCCGTGCAGTAAGTCTTAAAGCTTCTGCCCAGAAGTGGCATGTATCTCATTACACTGACCCAAACAAGTCACTTCTGCAGGGAGGTGATCACTAATATAGAGTATGGAGTTTCAGTCTGGACAGTCTTGTCTGTGTCCCTGGCACCTAGAAAGGTACTTGGTACATAATTGGTGCACATAAATTGAATTAACGACTGTAACTTAAACCTGAACATGCAAGACTCTTCAAGTCCCTAATGTATCCTCATTTTACCTCTTGAAAGAGGGGTTATCTAGCTCAATAAGTACAAAGGGAAAGAGGTATAAGAAACAAGCTGGATTGGTAGGAAATGATCAGGGCGTCTGATAAATTCTAGGCAGGAAACCCCTTTCAGGAGTTCAACAACAAGAGAGGTGATGCCCATGTGCCCAAAGGATTATAGTTTCTAGGCTTGACTCAAAACATACCTTCCAAGTCAGTGAATGCTTATTGAAAGCGAACTTTGTGGCAAACAAAAACTGAGGATTATAGTGGAGATAGCATGGAATCTAAAAGTACTATAGGGGCACCTGGGTGGCTCAGTCGGTTGAGCGTCTGACTCTTGATTTGGGCTCAGGTCATGACCTGAGGATTGTTAGCTCAAACCCCACACTGAGCCCCATGTTGGGCTCCACCCTGAGCACCCTGTGAGCGTGGAGCCTGCTTAAGATTTTCTTTCTCTCTCCCTCTGTCCCTCTCCCCAGCTTACGCTCCCTCTCTAAAATATAAAAAAATTAAAAATAAAATAAAATAAATAAAATTATTATAAAATACAGAGTTTGCCCTTGGAAGTTTATAGTCCTATTGGGAAGAAAAAAACATAAATGGTAAAAAAAAACAAAAACAAAAACAAAAAAAACAAAAAAAACCCAAAAAACCAGTTTGAATAAGCACTGTGTAATGGAAAGAACACTGACTTGATGCCATTTCAATCTGGGTTTGAATCTTGGATTTATTACTCTGCTTTGTAGGATTTAGACAAAGGTTTCGACTCTTCTAAGTTTTATTTTACTCATCTGTGAAATAGAGAGTCATAGCAGAGCCTATGTCACAGCGTTGTTGTCCATATGCAATGGGATAACGTATGTTACAAGCCTAGCACGTAGTTAGCAGGCAAGAAATAATAACTAATATTTACTGAACATTTACTGTGTGATTGTATGATTCTTCAAAAACATTTGTTTATGTTTATTTATTTTTGAGAGAGAGACAGACAGTATGAGTGGGGAAGAGGCAGAGAGAAAGGGAGACATAGAACATGAAGCAGGCTCCAGACTCTGAGCTGTCAGCACAGAGCCCGACGTGGGGCCCGACCTACTCAATCTCACATACTTCAGATACAGACGTGATAAAGTATCAGGCCTGGTCCTGAAGAAATCCCAGCCAGGTTTCAGTTATGAGAAGGAACAGAGTTATAGCTAGAGTTACCCTGATGGAAGTGTCCCAGAACTCATAGTTCATCTTTTCTATATTGTTCAAATGGAGTAGACACATGAAAAATCTAGGATAAATGAACATGTGTATCACATTAAACAACAACAACAACAACAACAAAAAACAAAAAAGCTTGAGATCATCTGTTTGGTGCAAGACAGACCTAGAAACCAGTAACTGCAATATGGCCTCTGTACCATGTTGTAGGCATGCACAAGAGGAAGTGATTAATTCCACTTGGGGTTGAGGAAAGGTAGAAAATGGGTAACATGAAGGACATTATCTTCTTTTCTAGGATTCTTATGGCAGGTGAGACAGAGATTTCTGGAATACAAGAAAAGGCAGTCACCACTGGAAAAGGAACAAAGATGGACAAAACCAGTCATCATTCCTTCAAATCCTATTTTTTCAACATAAGAATATCTTCGGTAGAAAAAAGACTGAGGAAGAGAAGGCAAAGAAAAGGGATTCTCAAGAGGGAAAAACCAAGAAGGAAAAGAAAACAAGAGATGAGGGAAGGATTCTTTGAGGTCATACTAAAAGCGGGGGGGGGGGTGTTGTAGGAGGAGGTCGGGGGTGGGGATAGTGAAATATAGAATGGAGTAAGGCTAACAGGGCCTTGCTTCATTCTGCCTTAACTCCTGAGATGCACCCAGGAATTCTAGAGTGGAACCAAAGTTGAAGCTGAGTCTTAAAATACACATAGGTATTAGCCAGGTAAAGGGGAAATGGGCCAATAGCATGAATTAAGGCAGTAAGGCAACTCAGAGAATAATAGTGTTGGTGAACTTTCAGGTCCTGTGGTGTGGCCAGTTTTAGGGTGCATAGGGGAAGTGAAGAAAGATAAGACTGGATAGAGAGGAAGGCCCAAGGGTAAGATAAAGGGTCATATACTATAAGGCGGGCCTTGGCAGCTGCCCCCACAGGGCTTTGGCTTCTCTGAAGAAAAAGCACTTCGTCCTTCCACCCCTCTGTAGTGTGGTAAAGGACAAGCAAGGAAATAGCCACACAGTTCATTCCAGTATAAAGGAATATATTTCAGCATCATTTTTTGGTAATATACTTCAGCAATGTAAAATACAACTGATTATTGTCACTCACCTGATTTTGGAATTGGGGCAGTTGGGTACAATCTTCATGTACTTTAATATAAAACACTCTAGACAAATTGCACAGTGATTCGAATGGAAAAAAGAATGCAAACGTAATGAGCTGTACTCGGAGTGCTTGATGATGTTGGCATTATAGACGATGAAGGCAGGAATGGAAATAGACCCATTAAGCTCACTTTTTCTGGGATGCTGCCCATCAGCCACAGCTGAAAATGATTGGCCATAAAACCCCAGAAGCTCAAGGTGGTGAATTTGGCTCTGAGGCTCAAAGTTGCAGAAGGGACAGGAGGAAAATGGCTATGGCTCTGGTATGTCTCACTGGCATGTGTGGGCTGTCCCTGTGGCCCCTGATGTTCCTGTGTCCTGCCCCCAGAAGGCAGGCTCCTGCAGTAAGGGCCGGTGATGTTCTTCGTTTGGCCCTTTGAGGATTAGGGCTTATTGAAATCACATGAGAGCAACAGGTGAAGAGAAGAGAAGCTGAGTGTCTATGCTTCAAGTGGGCATGAAGAAAGTAAAACTTCATGGGAAATACCAAAAAGCATAATGGCCAGGGAGATGTTAGGAGGATGAAGAAGGCAACAATATCAAATGGAGAGCCGAGATTCTCAGTGGCAAGAGACTATGAAGTGAGATGAAAAAGAAAAACATCAGCTCTTGCCTGGAGATGTTTAATTCAAGGCTTCTGTGAGCCTTCAAAATCATGGATTCTTGGATGATTTTTGGACGATTGCTTCTGGATGCTCTTAAAAGTAATAAAGGCATTTTCGAGGAGCAAATAGCTCTCATGTTGCTTCCATAAAATATTCTACTGAAACTCATGGGCATACTGAGATTGAAATGCCCTTAGCTTTAGGGGGTAGCCCTTGAAGACAAAAAGAAAGTATGTTGTAAAGTTAAATTATATATGTAAAAAAAGTATTTGTAGCAATACATAATTACAGTGGACAAACCATTTCTTGCTCAGAGATTGGCTGGTATGCAATGGATCTACTAGAATATACACGAGAGTGTTAAAAGAGGCCATCTAGTATTCAGCAGTCCAATCGGGTATTGAGCTTGCTAATTACCAATGAAATGAGCTTCCTGTGATGTTAAACATGTAAAAAAAAAAAAAAACACCAGAGAAGCTACGATGAACAT
This sequence comes from Neofelis nebulosa, assembly GCF_028018385.1. Lineage (NCBI taxonomy): Eukaryota > Metazoa > Chordata > Mammalia > Carnivora > Felidae > Neofelis > Neofelis nebulosa. The sequence continues at coordinate 92,182,355 of NC_080800.1, forward strand.
GCTATATATTCCCAGAAGACTAAGACTGAGTTAAAGTATTAAAGTTAAATGTATTGTGAGATGTCAAACTATGTAACAGATTCACAAAAGTTCTGAGGAACAAACGGTTGCTATTTTCAATAAATCCCAGAACACACTAAAAACATTTGATCCACTGCCCCCATTTCCCAGGTTCTGCCTATATTGTGGGCCCAAGCCTCCTTAGGCTAACATATTATCTAAAGCGGCACTTACAAGATCTGTGTAAGTCCCCATGATTATCTACGAAACGTGTGCCTATAGATATTTCTCTGGAGAGAATCAGTAGCTTTTAGGTCATTGCCAAAGTGGTCAAAGACCTCCTCCCCCCAAAATGAAGACCCACTTCTAGACTTATATTATTTAGGAAGGTTTCCTATTAGTAATTGCTATTTTATACCTATCAATCAGTTCTAGACACTTAGCCAATGGGACAGCACATATGGAAACTGACTTTGGAGTTTCTGCTCAAAACTAATAGAGTTAGGGAATTTGGCTAAGTCACAATTTAGCCTGTTGCCTAATATTCTGAACAACCACCAAGTCCCTATGGATACTATTTCCATGTCCAAACACTGGGAGGCTGTTTTATAGACAATATAACCTTAGTGACAGTTTTGTGACCAGGAAATACAGAGTAGAAACTAGTGTACTTTTAGTTAATAAGATTTCTTTCAGTGCCAGAAAGGAAATTTTTTTTAAATTTTTTTTAGAGAGAGGGCTAGAGTGCGTGCACATGCGTGCATGTGCGCAGGCACACACACACACACACACACACACACACACACACACAAAAGCGGGGAAGGGGCAGAGAGAGAAGGAGAGAGGGAATCCTAAGCAGGCTCCATGTTGAGTGTGGAGCTGGATGCAGGGTTTGATCCCACAGCCCTGAGATCACGACCTGAGCCAAATTCAAGAGTCAGATGCTTAACCAACTGAGCCACCCAGGCACTCCAGAAAGGAAATTAATTTTAATCAAGAACCATTTTAATTCCCTTTGTTCCATTCCAAGGAAGGCATAATCTCACCAGACACCCTGCTATTCAGGTGACTGCATGGAGACTGTCACCTCATTCTTATTGATTAACATTGTAAAAGTTATGAGCAGATGATGTTCAGGCAATACTAGCAGGTAATCATATCATCCCTGAAATCTCACGGGAAGTATACGATTCATTTTAAGAAACTGAATGGATAAGGTGTGCCATATTCTTTAGAGCTGGTAACCAATGGACAAGAATAAAGCAAAAGTTGGGGAAGATGAGGAACATGTCTATTAGTGGCGTGCATGCTTTCAGAATTGGGTATGTGACTATAGATGGGGGCCGTTAATGGAGATCCTCTGTGACTCAGCCAGCTACGGAAGGAAGATGAAAGGACTCCCAACAGAAGGAACAGCTTGTCATATCTATCTCCTTAGCCATCTTAGCCACATAGGCAATAATGACCACCCCTGACATTTCCTTTGAGTTACAGAAAACAAGAGTTATAAGAAGAAAATCAAAGAGCTGTCGGAAGTCCAGATTGGCTTGTCCTTTGATTCTCTGCAGGCTGCCTCTGTCGCCATTAGCAATTCTTAGGACAGAAGCTTTCACAAGCACAGTAGGCAGAGCAAAGGTGCCCTCTTTAAGCAGTAGATGCGTTCCTGGGAAGTCAGATGTAACTTGAAGACTGAAAATCAATGAGTCAATGAATAGTTGGTTCTGTTAAAAGAATGTTTTGTTTTCTACTAAGATCCTTATTTGAAAAATTATATATATAAATTATACACACACATATAAATTATATAACATATATTTAGATTTTTTCTTATTGAACGGAATATATATATTCTGGATTGAGCCATTTTGCTCCATATATCAAGGGGTAAAAGCTTTCGGTTGGTTCACAGTCCAACAAAAATAAATACTGAGAGGTACTTAGATTGTGAATTGAACAAACTAGCATTTTCTAGAATTTTCATTTTATGGAATTTTTACATAGTTGGTTTTGTCAACTAGATCCTATATGAAATGTCTATTTAGAGGAAACCTCTGGGCTGGGAATCATCTTTTGATAATTGTGATGCACATTTCAATGTGGGGAATAGGCTTCAGAGGCCCTTGCTGTGCTAGGCATTATCCAGAAGCATTGTCAGTTTCCCTAATTTGGGGAGAAGGGCCACAGAGAGATACAAGACCACAGGTAGTTTTTCATTCTCAAACAGCAAAGAACAGGAAAAAAGCAAAGGACAACTAAAGGTCTTATGTCTTATATCTCCTTGGCCAAGAAAATAATTATGGTCTGGGCTCCTGGCTGACTTTCAGCTCTGGAGGGGGGTGGGAGCATCAGAAGTGGCAAACACATTTGGATATTTTCAGAGACTTGAACAGAGGCAAAAAGCGTGGAGAATACAGAAAATGCACATTCATTCCAGAGGTTATTGACAAGATTAATTACCTCATAACTGCTTTAATAAAATGACTCCAAGCATATTGCAACTATAATTATCCATAAAAATCCTAATGAATTCAATTTCTCCAGAAATCACCCTGCTGCAACTGGTGAGTGTAGTTTGAGAAGTAGGGGGAGGAGGCGGTCCAGCTCCTAGGGGGGAAAAGCAGAGGGAAAGATAGGGAGAGATGGTTGGTAAAACTAGCAGGTGTCTAATTAGGTCAAGTCCTTTCTGGTGAATGGTGTTTATTCTGGCTTTTGCTCTATGATGTTTTGTAATGATCTATGGACCCCATTTTGACATGCCAATGTTTCTGTTGAAAACAATATCCCAAACATCACTCCTGCCCTTTTCTCCCCACCACCCCACCATTGTGTGTGTGTGTGTGTGTGTGTGTGTGTGTGTGTAAATTCATGAATTTGGCTCAAATCTTCTTTGCGAAATGCACACTGTAAGAAACTGAGCCAACCCTCATCTTGGTCAAACTGGTTCTGGTCAAACTGAGGAAAGAAGTGTTGCTCAATGGTGCTCTCCACACTTTCTACATCCTACTACCTATTTGGGTACCTGTCCCACCTCCAGGCCCCTCATGCTGCCTCTAGACTATTTAGGGGCTTTTTCCAATACCCTTATCCCAAGCAAGGACTGACTCAAGAGCTGGTCCTGCCTCCCTCTTCCTCATGTAAAATGTCCCCATCTTCGGTTCTATTCCCACAAAATGTTGCTGTGACCCAGTTATCTTACTGAAAATGTGATGACAAAGAAATTCATTTTAGACTAGAAGTCAGAATGATCCTATACCACTTAATGGCCATGTAATTTGGTGGGAAATCACTTCATTTCTCTAAACTTTCATTTCTTTCTCCAAAAAAAAAAAAAAAAGGCTCAAAAATGAAACTGGCAGTGCCTACTTGATAGGTCAGCTATGTGCCCAAAGTTATCCAGCTAGTATGTGACAACAGAGGCGTATGGACAGAGGTGCACAGACTCTCTGTCCAGTGCTCTTACTAACACATGTTACCAAATGGTACAAACGGGAATGCGCAACACTCATAAAAAGTATTAATGCCACTGTCCCTATTTTATTACTGTGTGAGCAGTTTGTATAATGATTCCTTTTTTTTTTTTTTAATTTATTTTTGGGACAGAGAGAGACAGAGCATGAACGGGGGAGGGGCAGAGAGAGAGGGAGACACAGAATCGGAAACAGGCTCCAGGCTCCGAGCCATCAGCCCAGAGCCCGACGCGGGGCTCGAACTCACGGACCGCGAGATCGTGACCTGGCTGAAGTCGGACGCTTAACCGACTGCGCCACCCAGGCTCCCCTGTATAATGATTTCTTAAGACAACCCTTCCTCTTCAGTCAGCACTATCTGTCACTGTCATTACCTCCTCACATCCCATGCCTTGGCTCACTTCTCTACTTGAAAAGTTTAAATCTTCAGGTTCTACCTCTTCCATGAAGACTTCCCTCATGATGTCACTCTGTATTGATAGCTTCCTTTTTTGAAGACCTGCAAACCTCATCTCTCCCAGGAAATACAGTAGTTGTTTATAAATACTCTCAAGTTATTTTCTAGTCACTCATTACAATTAATAATAGCCTTCATTTTTTTAGTCTTCTCTGTATTCCAAGGCAATAACTTTAATAATCGTGGTACTTCCAATACTCCACAATATTTCTGGACCTACTTCCAGTTCCATAGCCTACTCTCTGACATATCCACTTATGCCATGTACAGTCTTAACTATTTAATGTTGTCTGCATGTTCCATGCTTACCCACAGCATAGCATTGTGATTAAGAGTACAGACCCTAAGATCAGAATCAGGCTACTTGAGTTCAAAAGTCAAGTCCCACTTACTAGCTCTATACCTTGGGTAAGCTACAAGATGCCTCAACTTTCACACTTGTAAATAGGGATGATTAATAGTACCCATCTTACTTACCTCACAGGGTTGTGGTAGAGGTTAAAGGTATATATACATGTATATGTATATGTATATGTATATGTATATGTATATACATATGAAACCTTGAAATGAATATTGGAAGTGTGTGTGTGTATAATGCACACACATACGTATACACACGTCTAGAAACATGTTGGTTAGTTGGTTGGCTGGTTGGGTGGATAAAATAACATAGTTTAGTATTTTAGAATCAAAGTGCCTGCATCCCAGCTTTGCCATTTACTTTCAATGTGATTTGAGGCAAGTTATCTTATCTCTCTCGGCATGAGTTGCCCCAAACACTAAGCATGGATATAATACACCTCAGAGTATTTTTTGTTTGTTTTAGCTTGCATTTATTGAGTGTCTATTACATACTAGACACTGTACTCACTGCATTACATGGATTAACTCATTTAATCCTCCCCATGAGGATTACCCCATGAGGATTAAATGGGTTAATCCTCCCCATGAGAATTAAAGGGAATGATTCTCCCCATGAGAATTAAATGGAATAAAGAATGTAGATAGTCTAGCATATAATAAATGCTCATAACTGTTAGTTACTATGAAAGAAAGACAACCTAGGCATAGCTGTGATGTTCTACCTCTAAAACATAGCCTGAATGACCTTAGAGGTTCAGGCTAGCTCTACCTCTCCAATGTTCTAAGTTAGGCCTCTTCTTCTTAGGATCCCTTAGCATGTGGGCAACATTCTTTGAGGTCTTAGGTTCCTATTCTTGAGGTTTTTCTTTCTATAGGATCTCCCTATATTCCTTATTCCCTAGGAACTTGAACCAATGTTTGGGCAAAAAGATGTATGGTCTGGGTCTCATTAATTGCTTCCCTACTTGATGGTTGATTTAGTGTTCTTGATCCCAGACTTTGCCTGACTTGGTTGAGCCTAGCCGTTGCAGCCCCAGTGACTGAGTGCAAACCCCAACTTGATGAGAAGTGGGGTTCTTCAGGGACCCTCTTCTGTGCGAGACCTCAGAAGCAAGGTGAACTTTTACTTCATGGTACCAATGGCAGAAGAAGCTCTTTAAACTTTAATCCAACTAATGACTGCATCAACCAACCCTCTGTGAAACATACTGACTGATGCCCATGACACTCTGTTCTGAGTCATGTAAGTGGGCTCAGCTGTCTTTGAGTCATTGAGTTCTCAGTACCCTTTGTGCCCTTTCCTTTTTTGCAGACTTTTCCTGTTAATCACAGGACATTCAAGACAGGGCACTCAACACTGGCTTTTTAACTTTGAGTTTTGAGAGTTGGTTGCTTTAGTCCTTTAAACACTCCTTTCCAACTGGTAAATTGAGACATACCAATGTGCCCTTCTTAGTGAGTTACAGGTGTGCTGAGCTAGTCATCCTTCTAGGTGGTCTGCTAGTTACTAAGGCATCCAGAGTCCTTGGGCAGATTTTGCTTCTGGCCATAAGCAAACTTAACCATTCTGCTTTGATATGCCATGCGAACTCTATCGTTTTTCACCTGTTCCATGCCTGGGAAAATCAGGAAGTATTGTGTTCAGAATATCAGTTATCACACGCCTTTTAACTATGGAGCCTCAAATATGAGTCAAGTTAAAAGTGAATCTGCTGTCCTAATATCACAGAACTGCATGCTCAACAATGTTTGAGATGGTAAATTTTATGTTGCGTGTATGTTACCACAATTTAAAATTATTTAAAAAGTGAATCTGCTTTGAGCAAAATGGCAGGCAGGCAGTGGAAACTTGGCATCTCTCTCAGTACCCTCGGAGGGCCTCAGGGAACACAGCTGAGAAAGCGTTGATTTAGAGGACGAATTGGAAGCCTCACTCTCCCCCTTGGGCTCTAGGGTCTGCAATAGTGGGTCGATCCGGAAAGCCAGCCTTCATCAACTCTGCCATGGAGCAGAGTTGCCTCCTGGGCCTTCCCAGGGGACATGTTTACTCTTCTTGACAGTGTGTCCTCTATCAACCTTCTTGGGCACTCAGTGCCAGTATAACTTGTCCCTGCCTTTCCTTCTCCACCATGTTGAAAAATGTCCTATCATAAATATGTATAAATATTTAGTGACAAGGTTTTTCATCACCATACTGTATATATGTGTATGTATTGCACAAGACAAAATATTCAATCCTTTAGAAAGGTATAAAATTAAGAAAACAAAAGCCTCTTCCTGCCCATTTCTAGTCCTATGCCTCTCCAGGTAAAACCACTGATAACAGTGTTGTATTTTTTATATCTATATGTCTTTCCAGAAAAATCTCTGCACATAAAACCATCTACTCAAATTAGGTACAGGCCATTTTTACACATGTGATCTTGCAGCTTTCTCTTTTTACTTAATGACATATCTTGGTAATCAATCCATATCATCACTTAGCATTCTACATGAAGCTTTGTAACAGCTGCATAGCTTTCTATTGAATGGTTGTACCATTTTTATTTAATTACTTCTCTAGCAATCACATTTAGGTTGCTTCCGGTTTGTCTGAATAGCAAAGAATTTGAAATAATCTAGAGGTTCAATATTTTAAAAATGCATTAAATCACCTCTCTTGTACGCTATTCTATGATGTAGTCTTTTAAAAATGATATAAAAGCACCTTCAGTGCCATAGCAAAGTGTTCACTATGTCTTTTTATAGGAGCAGCAAGTTACAAGTTAGTTTGAATAGTTGAGCTCTGATGGGTAAAATTTGGGTAAAATCTATGAGCATGTATGCATAAAACTGTTAAACTCTTAACAAAAATTTTCTTTAGGTAGTTAGATGACAGAGCTTTAAGTATTTTTCTCCACTTTGCTTATGCCTATTTTCCAAGTTCTTGACAGTAAATATATATTGCTTTAGTAACAACAACAACAACAACAACAACAACAAAAGATTCACCTGCACCATGTGGCATTGCAGCCACACTCTCCTGTCTTTACTGTACTTGTGGCATTCTACTTAATGGTGAAGAAATAGGTATCAGAACCAGCTGTAGGGGAAGAAAGGTAATTTTCCATCTACCCTTCCAGGTTCTTGACTGCGACTCTGTTGTAATAAACGATTAGCAGGAGAAAAACAAACAGAAGTTTAATAGCATGTGTACCTCCTGTGTACATGAGAGAGACCTAGAAAAACTGAAAAACTCCCCCAAATGACCCAAGCCACCACCTTTTAAATACCATCTCCGGCTAAAGACAAAAGAAAGATGTTGAGGGAGGGAGTGGGAGATATAGTTATGGGAGGTGACCAGGAAAAGCAGAGTAAACAAGGGTAAGGTCATTATGCATATTTAACTCATTGCCTTTCTCCATCGATGAGAGTTTCTAGAGATTTGGTTGTCTTCCTCTTTCTGGTACTGAGAGAGAGAGACACCCTTACAAATGAATTTTTTTTTATAAATGTCCCTTAGAAAAGAGCAACTTCTTTGTTTTCAGAGCTTTTCCTCCGTCTGCTGTTTCTTAAAAATAATTAGCTTAATACAATCCTTATGCCAAAGAGGCATATTTGGTGGTGGCATATTTTGCTCCCCTTCCCGGTGAATTTGGGTCTTGCACTACGTGAGCTCCCACTCCAACCAGTGAGAGCGCTGAAGGCATCTACACCAGAGAAGCCAGAGACCAGTATAGGAGAAGTAGAAATTGACAACTCTTTGAGGCTCACGCATGCCGTGCTGAAGGGGACCTATCACAGGGAGCAATCAAAGGAGTAAAACAAGAGTTAGGGCAGGCTTCATGGAGGAAGTGGAAATTGGGTCGAGTATGGAAGAAGGGTAGGATTTACAAAAGCCAACAGGAGGAGGGTGGGATTTCTTCAAGCCCTGACAATAGTTGATAAGGCAGCAGTAGTAAAGTCTGCTATTTTGTCATGTGGGCTGGCTTATTAGCTAGTCATCAGTGGTGTGGTAAGTGACTGAGATCCTTTACTCTGTAATCTGACACACCGAGTCCAAATTTCAGCTCTATCATTTACTGGGTATTTGCCTAGGAAAGTTAGTTAACTTTTGCAAGTCTCAGTTTCCTTATCTATAAAATGGGAATCGTAACAGTACATACTTCATTCGGTTACTGTGAAGATTAACTGCAATGATGGATGTTGATAAAAAACAAAATTCCATTGAGGAAATTTGAAGATCTAATTGGCTTTGTGAATTGGTTCACGAATCAAGCAGCATCCCGTCTCGCAAGTAGAGGGGAGCTCCAAGTTGTACCAAATGGAAGGTTTTTATAGGAATGAGGGTGGGGTAAGAAAGTTATTAGCAAAAGAAAAGGATTGTTCCAGGCAAGATCACTTCCCTTGGAAGGAAGAACAGAAAGTCTTTTATCATGTAGATTACTTCCTCTTCCCTTGGAGGATGGAAAGGGCCCAAGTGGCAGATTATTTCGTTGGCGCTGATCAGAAAATTCCTAACTGACTGGTTAAGACTATGTCTGAAGGGAGGTTGAAACTGCAATTAAATTAGGTTTTAAGCATCAGTTTGATGATTTGGCCTAAGTGACACCATTTTGGGCCTGTGGTTTTCTTTTCAACAATATAATACTACGTAGCACAGTGCCTGATTGGCACATAATGAAGGCTCAACATTTGGTAACTGTAATTATTATTGATGCTAATAAAGAAAACAAAGTATGTCATAATATTTAAAGCCTTGGCCTAATAGTATTAATGATATCATGTGCAGGGTATTCATAGTTCTCAGAAGCAGATGTTGTCTTTTTTTCAAGGTCTCTGACATGAAGCGTCAGAAAGTTCTATAGCCTATAGAACCAAACAGGTATCGGAATTTTTAAATGAAAGAAGAGAAGCGTGTATAGGATGGAAGTTAAAAACATTGGGTTTGGACTCAGGAACACAGAGGTTCGAGTCCCTTTCCCTGACACATGTACTGTATAATGTTGGCCAATTTCTTCTTTAATTCTAGGCCTCAGTTTCCTCATCTGAAAAATGAGAATGACACCATCTACCTCATAGGGGTTTTAGTATTAAGATTCAATGAGATAACACAGATAAATTGGTTAGTGTCTGCTACTCAACTTGTGCTCAATTCATTGAACAAACCTTTGTCGATCATTTACAATGTGCTGAGCTTTGCGCTCAGACAATGGCAATACATTGCTGAGTGAAACAAACAGGAACCTTGCTCTTAAGTAACGTTTTCAGTAAATGAGAACTACCACCACTCCCGCTACTACTCCTATATAGATATCCCGTGCTATCTGAACTCTCCTTATCTGGACAATCATTACAACAAGTTACAAAAGTGTTTACCTAAAATTCACCTTTCAAAACAAAAGCACTCAAATGACACATTTGAGTGGTATGGAAGTCCCATCCAAAGGATATAGAATGTAACCCTCTCTGGACAAGATGGCATCTTGGGTTTCAATTGAAAACATTTTAATAAAAACATCACTATCATCTCTCTCACATTTTTTCTTGGAGTTTCTCCCTCCATGAGTTCCAGTATTTGCTTATTTACAGTGCCTGGGGATACTATCAACCAGGGTCCATGTGGACAGTATCTTGAGAATCTCTAATCTATCATTTCATTGTATATTTGAATTACACTATATGTTCATTGAAGTTTAAAAAGAAAATAGGGGCCCCTGGGTGGCTCAGTCAGTTAAGTGTCCGACTTCATCTCAGGTCATGATCTCACGGTTCGTGGGCTCAAGTCCCGCATCGGGTTCTGTGCTGATAACTCAGAGCCTGGAGCCTGCTTCAGATTCTGTATCTCCCTTTCTCTCTGCCCCTCCCCGACTCATGTTCTGTCTCTCTCTCTCTCAAAAATAAACATTAAAAAAAGGAAATATAATTTGTTTCTGAGATTGTAAATTATTGTATACCAAACATAAAAATACCTATTGATGAGGGGAGCCTGGGTGGCTCAATTGGTTGAGCGTCTGACTCTGGAATTTGGTTCAGGTTACAATCTCACAGTTCATGAGATCAAGCCCCACACTGAGTGCTATGTTCACAGTGTGGAGCCTGCTTGGGATTCTCTCTCTCTTTCCCTTTTTCTCTGCCCATCCCCTGCTTGTGCTCTCTCTCTCTCTTTCTCTCAAAATAAAATATGCTTAAAAAATACCTATTGATGAGTTTATAAAGTGTCAAATAGATATTGAATAGATATTAAATAATTAGATAATTAGATAGTCGATACATTTATTATTGATAAATACTTAGTGAACTGATATATAGTTATTTAAGAGTGTTTAAGTACTATTTAGGAGTGTTTTAGTGATATTCAATATTGGTTGGGGCTTTGGGATGAATTGGGAATGTGCTGTTCTTTTCTCAGTCAAAACAATGAAATATAATGTTGCACTTTATGTTAACTCACTATAGAACATGTTCTGAATAATATTTTATATTTCGATATGCAGGGATGCCTGTTACTGCAATCGCTACTGCAATATTTCCACCCACTAAGTGGCACTGACAAAGTAATAACTGTTACCTGCTAAGTTCTACCAACTACTAACACTAGCATTTCACTTACGATCTTTACAAATGCTAATGCTGCCCTCTTCCTCTTTTTTGAGTATGGTCATGTGGTTGGGTATAGAGCCTAGTCCTCAAAGTGAAGGATCTGGACCTTGTTGTGGCTGATAGCCAAGGAAGGCTGCCTGAAGATAAAGCACACAACTCCAGTCATATCTCTTTGTGGCTCTGAGGCCATGCTAGGAATACAGCAATGCCCAGAGCCAAGAGTGTTAGCAATGGGGAAGGAAGCTTCACGTCGGTAGGTGGCCAAGATGCCCTTCTCTAAGGTACCAACCAGCCTGGTGTGTGTGTGTGTGTGTGTGTGTGTGTGTGTGTGTGTAAGTATGTCGTCTCCTAGGGTATTGCAAATGTCTGTGGTTATTTTGGGAGGTATTGATAAGCACCTGAATGGATAGATGTAGAGTGGAATTCTAGTTTTACTACTAATGAAAAATATTTTAAAAGGACCTATTCCTGATGAAAGGACCAAGGGCATGTTCCCCAATCAAAGAAGTGTGGGGGAACACTGTATACATTATCTCGTGGGGATGTGGTCAACATATAAAAGACCCCAAATAGTCCTGCCGTAAAGAAACCTGATTGCACTTTGCTTACCAGACTTTTCCCACATTATTTTGACTCACAGAAATATTTCCTGTGTGGTAGCCCACTGAACACTATTCCACAACACACGTTTCAAGATACACTCTCGTAGATTGTTCTAGAATAAGACATAATAACTGTTAGTAAACTTCCCTCCCCGCCCATTATCCTCTTACTCCCGGCTACCTCCTCTCTCCTCATGCTTCTCTTCTCCCACCCTGCCCTTCCACATCTCCTTCCCTATCTCTCCTTACTTCCCTTCCACATACACTGACTCTGACCTTCACCGAAAGCATGTCAAGAATCCCTTTTGTATCAGGAACAATGCCAAGGTGGAAAAAAAAATACTCCCTGCCCCTCAAGAGCTGTTAGTATCTCTATATCTGGGCTGGGTGGATATGCAGATTCTTGGTAACATAAATAATCTACATGTGAGCAAATGGCTGAACACATGGCATGTTCATGGAAGGGATGGGGAGTAGTCATAGTGAATTACAGCTACACCTTTTTCGGTACCAACAACTTGCCAAATACCGCTCAGCAGGGAGAGAAGAAACGCAATTGTTATTCCCTGTATAATATATGCCATTGTACAGCCAGTGCTGTACTCTCAGAGGGACATTGTGCAATTCTCAGATTTTGTCACATGCTGCCTCCTTTGGAAAGCTGCACAAGAATTAGGGACATTGGTTTCAACTGCCAGTTTAGTCATGGATTTGCTGTGTGAACTTGAGCAAGCCACTTAGCCTCTCTGGTCCTCAGAGAAGTTTTCATTAGATGACCTGGAGTGGTCCTTCCCTTCCCAGTCTGGAATTCTATGATTGGTCTGACGAGATGGCTACCCCCTTGGTGGTGGCGTGGAGTGAGGTGAGGTGGGAGACGCAGAGGAGATGTTTCCCTTCAAAACCTCTTGCTGGTTTTCAAAACCTCCTTGCCAAATGTCATTGGGAAGAGAAAGAATGACAGATTTGTGAGAGCTGATTATGGGTGGGTGTTTGCGTGTCCATCTCGATACCTTTCCCCCCCTCCCCCAAATTCCAGCATTGTTCTGCTCAATGAATATTTGATTTTGAAGCACATTTGTTCAGCTCTCATTGACATTCTGGGAGGGAGCCAGGATGTGCTGCAAGTCAAGAGAACAATGTGTGACAATTGAATAACCATAGCAATCACTTATCTAGAACTTAGACATAAGCAGGGCTCCAGGAGAAGAACATAACATGTATCGTCTCACTCAAGTCTCACAACAATCCTGTAAGGAAGGTAAGTTCTCAATATTCCTATTTGACAAGTGAGAAATCCAAGCCTTGGAGAGATTCCATGACTTGTCCAAGGTCACACAAGTAACTGGAGAAGCAGCTTTCAAACATAGCCAGGCTGACTTCAGAGCTCTTAACCAGCATGGTTTTCTTTGACACGGATGAAACAAGTGTCCTGGAAAGCAATTAGTTATGAAGAGGGGAGGGACAGAAGCAGGGAAGCCGAACCGCTTGCCCCGATTGGGCAAGCCCTGGGTTTGGCAACCGTTTTCTGTCTTATGCTGGCTTTATGTAGAAGCATCGGATACAGTGGAGACCAGAGTGTCCCCAAAACATTTGGCACTCCCTGCCACCTCTGTTGGAAAATGTACTCCCTGGCAGGCTGGTGGGAGCAGGGAGGAAGAGCTTGTGCAGTGGTCACGTCGGGAATCTTGTCCCAGGGCTATCTGCACACCTGACTGGCCAAGAGCTAAGCCCTGAAAGATAAGGAGCTTGTCCTTGGCACTTTTCTGTGCTTCTTTCAGTGTCCCTGTCCCTCTCTGCCCAGCACCTATTAGAAACCTTGTGTGCATGTGCCACCTGTGGGATCCCAGGTCCCTTCATGCTGGCACTCCAAACCTCAACCTGCCCTGCTCAACAGTTCCCAGTGCTCCAGACCTATCCATTCTCATCATACAGTTAAAATCTCCTGGTCCTGTTCCTATTGCTGACTAAAGTGGTAATAGGAAAAAACCCCACAATAATAGCTGGCATATATTGATTATTTTCTATGTGTGAGGCTCTGTTCTAAGCATTTACATGCAGTTATCTCGTTTAATTCTTACAAGCCTGTAGCCTCTTGATAGTCGAGGATGCTGAAGTTTAGGGTTTAACTTGTTCAAGTTCACCCAGCCAATAAGTTGCTGAGAAAAACTCACACCCGGGTTTTCCTAACACAAAAACCCATGTTTATGTCCATGTCCACTAGTCCAATACTACCTCAGAAATAGTATGTCAATTCCCTACATCTCCAGTCTGCCTGGTTGGATGTTGCTTTCTCATCTGAGGAATTAACTCCATGGCAAATCGTCCCACTGGAAATGATCCCTTTTCAATGTCTTTGGGCTATTGTACAGGCCTTAGAGGATACACATGAGAAGATTCCTTAAGGTTTTTTTTTTTTTTAAGTTCTCTCTCATTTTCCTTCCATTTCTCCCTGCAATTCATCTCACCCCAATTCCACACATTTTTCTGGTTGCCTCCTCAGTTTACATTCACATGTGATCATCACTGTGCCATAGCTCAGTTAATTTGAACTTTGCCATAGCTTGGTTAATTTGAACTTTGAGGACTGTTAAAGTCTCTTAATCTCACCCTGATATTCTTTCTGTTGCTTTTCCATCTTTGTTCTTTTCAATAAGAACTGCCTGGGATCTGCCCTCACAATTCTCTTACCGGCATCTCCTTTTCTTCATCTTCACTTACACATAGGTGGACTCACTTGCTCCAAACTTTCCCTGTGAGGCAGGCATCACCACTTACATTGGCCACCTTTGAGAGGTGATAAAGCTGAAGCTCGGGTAGTTTAGTTGACTTGCAAGGAATCACACACAGTCTCTGCTCCAATTAGAACGTCTTCCCTAGTACTATTACATACAAACAAAAGTAGGTGTGGGGAATTCCTAAGATATGTGGAGGCTTTGAACATACAATTTTGACTTAAAATTGCACCATATTCTGGGTGTTTTTGCTAAAGCACCAGGATTAGAATGGAGTAAGCTGGTTTAGAGATCTCTAAGAGGTCTCAACCGCTACTCAACTGGGAGAAGGTAAGTTTGATACTTGGAGTATCGTTCAAATATAGCAAAATAAATCAGCTACTACTCTGAGACAAAGCCAGGATAAGACTTGGTAGCTTTGGTTTAATGATCTTTTTATTCCTGGGTTGGATCTTCCTGATACCATAATGAATGCAAATAGTGAAGGCAAACACATAGCTAACAGTGTGCACAAATTGGCACTGTGAAAAATGAGCTATTGTGGAGAAGGCCCCACTTTTTCTCAGCACTTAGCTTCACAACGTTCTGTAAGTAACAATTCTAGTTCTCTGATTGGATAAAGGGCTAGTAAGTAGGAAATTTGAGGACAGGTTGAGCACAGGGGAAAAAGAGCATCTTGTCTTTTCTCCTGGATACATTCACAGCTTCCTAATCTGATTTCCCCGTTTAAGATTCTGTTTAAATTCTCCCTGAATATTCGATATCTGGACTATTGCTTGGCACATAGTAGTTAAACATTTGGTAAACAAAGGTTGTCTAGGTGAATGAGTGCATTTGGGCAGTAGCTGTGTGTTGATTGCTTGTTCTGGATTAATCATTCAATGTGCTAGCCTATGCTGTTCTCATCATGGACTCGTTGGAGCCAGTATTACTCAAACCCTAGGTCGAGTAAACACTTCACATGGTATGGAAATGCAGGAGGTTTAGGGTGATTCTAATAAACCCCAAACAAAACTTCCTCCTACTTTCAGTACCTTTCCAATCCATCTCTGAATACCACCACACTGAGGGGTACGGTTTCAACAATATGAATTGTATGGGGGTTGCAGTTCAGTCTATAACAATATCTAGTTGATTGAGATTCATATAACTTTGTTTTTTTTTTTTGATATGAAATCTATTGTCAAATTGGTTTCCATTCAACACCCAGTGCTCATCCCAACAGGTGCCTCCTCAATGCCCATCCCCCACCCTCCCCTCCCTCCCACCCCCCATCAACCCTCAGTTTATTCTCAGTTTTTAAGAGTCTCTCATGGTTTGGCTCCTTCCTTCTCTACCTTTTTTTTTTTTTTTTCTTCCCCTCCCCCATGATCTTCTGTTAAGTTTCTCAGGATCCACATAAAAATTTTCTTTTGTTTATGGGGCGCCTGGGTGGCGCAGTCGGTTAAGCGTCCGACTTCAGCCAGGTCACGATCTCGCGGTCCGTGAGTTCGAGCCCCGCGTCAGGCTCTGGGCTGATGGCTCGGAGCCTGGAGCCTGTTTCCGATTCTGTGTCTCCCTCTCTCTCTGCCCCTCCCCCGTTCATGCTCTGTCTCTCTCTGTCCCAAAAATAAATAAAAAATGTTGAAAAAAAAAAAAAAAAAAAAAAAAAAAAAAAAAAAAAAAAAAAAAATTTTCTTTTGTTTTACAACAAAACTGAAGATAGCAAAATGATTCCAGTCTTGCGACAAAGCACTTTGGGCTATATCTCTGACATTGCCCTGGGGGCTATTTTTCCTTCTCCCCTGCCTAGGGATGCTCAAAGTGAGTTTTAAGAAGCACTGTCAAGGCTGCATAAGTTGCTCCAGTATGAATGGTGCCACTTGAAGTTGTGTCCTGAAGAAGCCTTAAGGTCTGTGAAGCTGTTAAGAGTAGGTTATATGTGGATGTGAATGAAAGATCTGAGAGGAAACTCTGGTGACCATGAATGGAAATAGGTGTTATAAGGCTGAGAACAAGTGAGCACTGAAGGAGAAGAAGGGCCAGAATTGAGAACTGAGAAGCTGGGGCCCATGATTATTCTCTTCCTCAGTTTCAGTTTGTTGAGGGGAGGACTGGCCTTCCTGTGACCTCTTTCCCATATGATTTCCTGATGATTTCCTAGACTGTTAGCTGTACTTCTAAGAGGGTCCTCAGATGAGTTCTAGGGAAATGGGTGAATCCTTGGATCTGTACAGGTTTCATTTCTGACAGGAGGAATGGGGAGCACTGGACAAGAATTGTGATGCAATAACCGTGTTGAAACTTTCTACAAGGCACATGTGGTCAACACCACTGAGACTGTTTTCTTCCTCCCCTCCATATTTAGAAAGCAATATCTAATGAGCTCACATTCCTTCCTTTACACCATGTTAACCACAACTAAGTACAACTTAAAAGGTATTCTCCACCCATTAGTGTATTCAAGATTTCCTGAATTTTGCTTTAAAAATCTTCCTTGTAGGTGATCTTGCCAGTCTCCTAATTCACCCTACTTCCTTGATTTGTCCAAGTTTTTGCATTCACTTCCATTCTGGCCCTTTATTCCCTTTCTGTGCTTTCATAGACACCTTCCCCTTTAGTACCCCCTGTGCACTTTGGAAGACTTCTTGCTTTGGAAGACTTCTTGCTCTTTACTCTGATCTTTCTAACTCAAACCAGTTTTTTGTAAATTTCATTCACTAAAAATAACTAATACTAGACGTATAGTACCTTATCCACAACCAGCGTTCTTTTAGTTAACTTGAATGAACTGCTTCCTTTCTAAAAATCCATTCATTCTCTTAGCAATAATATTAACAATAGCAACAACAGCCACCATTCATTGAGCACCCTTAGTGTTACATTTCTTTTCACATTTAATCATTCAAACAACCCTGTGTGGCAGGTATGAGTATTCTCATTCTAATGTTGAAGAAATCAAGGCTCAGAGAGAAGAGATTTATTTACTCACAGTTTCTGCTAGAAATAGTCCCCTACTCAAAAACCTATCTATCTGTTGCTAACTTGGGACAGAGTCATTCCTTGTGTACATAATTAAAATGTTTATATTCTCAAGATAAATAACCCATTAGTTTCTTCCTAGGCAGTAAAGTTTAATAATTTAAGGCACAAGTCATGGCATTGGATAGATTTGGGTTTGAATTATGGCTCTGCTGGGTGACCTTGGAAAAGTCACTTCAGCTCTTGATGTTTCTTTATCTATAAAACAGGGACAATAAATCCCATGTAACAAAGTTATTATAACTAGTAAATAAGATGGTATCTGTAAAGTGCTAACAGAGTAAGTGTTTGATAAATGACAGCTCGTCATTAAAAATCTAAGATTCGGATTGTAAATGATACAGATCCTGCCAAATAAAGAGCAGAATTTGACTTCCAGCTGTAGAAGAAGTTTATGCATTCTGAAGAAAATACCTCAGGACTCCTGGGAGAACACAGTTAAAGACTGTGTTCTTTACTTTATGGAATGAGGCAGTGGGTTTAGAAAACAATTTGACTTTGTTTAACAGATATTACTGTATAGTTTGAGTAAAGCCCAGTTTCATCATGGCCCCATCTCTCGCAGTGTTCCAATCAAAGGAAAACAAGTCCCCCATCAAAACTAACCAAAGAGCAGCTGGTATCTTCACAGCAAGCTCTTTCTAAAGTTGCAGTGCCTAAGACAGAGTATATTCATAAGGAACAGAGAGAATTCTTCAAAATCCCCTTTGCCATTTCCTGCCCTGTCAGTATTTTCCACACACCACAGCTGCTCCCAGGTCCCATTTCTCCCCAGCTGTGTCTCCCTAAGCCTTTCTCCCAAATGAAGTCCGTGGAGACTCTTGTTGTTCTGTCCTCTCCCACCCCTCTTCCCTAGATCAGTTCTTTATTTTGTATTTTATTTTACCTACATTTCTACATCAAAAAGGAGAGCTGATGAGATGCTCTTGATGACCTGACCTCAGCTAGGGAGGAGGGGGAGCACAGAGGGGAGCATAGTTTGTGTGGGGGAGCACAGAGGGGAGCATAGTTTGAGAGGTAGATTGTGAACACTTATCATTTAATGGCTTCTAGATTTGGAGCAATTTAAGTCGATTGAAATTTGACATTTACTAAAGATATGGTTCCTCAGACTAAAAAGTACCTATTTTTCCTCTTTTGGCTGGAAATTTAGCAATTCAAAGATGTAATACTGACCTTTGGAATTATTCTGATTGGTAGCTATTTTGTTTCTTAGAAAAGTGTAGTTACCTTATATATTTCAGTACAAAAAACCCTCAAAACTCAGGTTCCAGAGTTGTAGTGGTTGGAGAATATAATAAGATGAGCTTTATAAGAAGGTAGTAAGATGGTAAAATTTTGGAAACCTCTGATGTGCTTCCTACCTTACATATGATATCATTCAGTCCTCATGATGCCCCATAAGGTGGGTGTAATTATTTATCCATTATGCAGGTGAGAAAACTAAGACATATGGAAATGAAGTCTGTTGCCTAATGTCAATCAGCTTAGAAGGGATGAAGTTGGAGCTTGGTTCCAAAGCTGTATTACTCCAAAGTGACCGGAGGAATAAAGGAAAGTTGGTCCATAAAGTTTTTCTCCCTCTCCCTCTTTCTCCCCCTTTCCCTCTCCCTTTCTTTTCTCCGCCTCCCCCTTTCTCCTTCCCCTTCTCTTTTCCCCCTTCCCCTCCCTCACTCCTTGCTTCCCTCCCTATCTTTCTCTTCCTCTCCCCCTTTAGAAAATCCATCTCTGATCTGAGAGGAGTAGACTGAAAACAAGTATGGCAATATGAAGGCCAAATGGTTGTAGAGCTTGCAGATAACATTGCTCTGGAAAGAATGGAGGAAAAAGAGAGTAATTAAGGTGCATAAGAACCAGCAAAATTTGTCCAAATGACAAACTCATAAAGATGGATGCTTCCATAGCAACCATTTATGTACACATTACCTAGTGTAAGAAATAAAACATTAACAACACATTTGAAGCCCCTGTGTAACCCTGCTGCAATCTCAGGAATAAACACTGTACTGAATTTGTCTTTTTTTTATCATTCCTCCCTGCCAAAAGAAAAAAAAAAAAGAGAGAGAGAGAGAGAGAGACGGATGCCAATGGGAAATTTGAGCATACCAAAGGGAATGGGCAGAGAGGTAGAGTGGATGAATATTGTCACCATGGAATTTAGAGGGGAAAGACGTACCAAAAGGAAAGTGGTCAAAGTTTGAATGCCTCCATACACCAAACACTATAATATGTATAAGTAATGCTTAGACTATACTAATAGCTTATCCACATATTGCTTATCTCACAGAAATCCTATTAAAAAAGCTAGGTTCATTATCATTTTACAGATTTTAGTTCTTCAGACATACGAATGCCAGCTCTGTGCCAAGCACTGGCTAGTGTGAGGAAACTGAGATTCAGAAGAGTTACATTTCATGCTACTCTATGGCAGAGCCAAGGCTTGAACCCAAGTCTAACTGGTTCTAGAACCTACTTTCCAATACCTACCGAAGTTTAAAAGTTGAGAAAATAGGATAAAACCGTTCAAGCAACTCCTGGTGCTACTTTTCCTGGAGTTATATGCAACTCCCTAAAACCATGTGTGATCCGCGTGATGAAAACTTTTTGGCCCTGGTTGACAGGAGCTCATCTCCCTTTACTGTTTTTTGGAGGTTAGGATAGATACTATAGAGTGACAGAGATGCTGATACCTATCAAATGAACAAAAGGGCCGAGAAAGTAGATGGTTCAGTAGTGATGAGGAAGGTGATCCAGATGAAGGATTTTTGAGATTGTTGTTATTGAGAAAATGGTACGCGATGTCTGTTGGAAATTTTATAAGCTTTGGCAACTAGACAGATTGTAAATATGAAAATACTTAAATGCTACGGTTAGCTTGGAACTGTACACTATTCCCACATCTGCTCTTTCATTGGAGCCTCACAAATTGTTCTTTTGTTTTCTTCATCAGTGTGCTCTTTATAAATATAGGACATTGTTACTAAAGAAACTGTCCCCGTGGCCCAGCTTTTCTCACACTTGTCTACAAATTTTTAGGCCTGCCCAAGTTCTCCTATTCCATGCGCACTCCATTTCTGACCAAGCTCCTTTGGGTGATCTTAAAAGAGAGGAGTCCCTGTTTTTTCTGTCTTCCTTGTGCAGCTTCAGATGCTTAATTCCATGCGCCCAAATTCTGTGCTCTGCAGCTGTAACAACATTCGTTTTTATTGTAAAAGTGGGAAGTTGTAAAATAATTGTGGACTGTCATTGGTTGTAATTAATATTTTCCTGTTGCCTGGGAAGTGAATACAGAGTGGCAGTCCTTATAGCATACTCGCCTGGGAGAAACCAGCGGGAAGCAGAAGAAGCCTTCATTCTGCTGAGAAGAGAAAGCTCCAGAAGTCTGAACAAGGGTGGGGACAAAAGTGATCAGGGCAGAGAACTCTCCCTTCAGGAACCAAATAACAAGGAGTTGAAAGTGGGAATGATAGGAAGCAGGTCCAACAGGCTCCTTTGGCTTCAACATCTCTTCAGGGAGTGCTAAATAGAAGGTTGTTAACGAAGACACCAAGGTGGTTCAGGGCCTCTCAAATTCTTCCACCAAAGTGGCCCTAAGGGCAGAACCAATAACATCTTCCGTGCCACCCCACCATTATGCTCCACAAGATTGGAGACAAAGTCCAACGTGCGTCTCAAATAGAACATTTTTTTGAAATCTACTGTTTTCTTTTAAAATGTATGTGAATCTGGCATTCTATCTCTTGTTTATTTCATTTTAATTTTATTCCCCCTTTAGCCTCCTCCCCCCCTTCCCGTTTTCTTTCCCCAACATATGTAACCGTGCTCATGTGCTTTTGGGTATCTTTTTACTTGAATGTACTCTTCCAAATGTATTGTTTTACATGCATGCATTTTAATTTATGTAAATGATATTTATTTTGTATCTTCTTTTAGTTATTATACTTTTTTTTCCCTCTCAACATTATGGATGTAAGAGCCATCCATGCTCTTTGTGTGCATCTAACCTGATGCTACTCACTGGGGCATTACACTGCAGTATGTACATCCATCACATGTTACCTCTCCACTTTCCCAGGAATGAACACTTAGCTGCCAGTTCCCTGCCTCCCTGGGCATCGATGCAGGGAACATCTTTGTACGTGTCCCCATATGGACCCCTGTGAAAATTCATGTGGCGTATATACCAGGGAGAGAATTGCTGGGCTATAAAATAAGTGTTTTTATCATTACATTAAGTTGTGCCAGATTGTTCTCCAGAATGACTTCATCATCTTTGACTCCCACCAGCAGTGAAGGAGAGTCCGTTCCTTTTTACCCTCATCCCTTCCTATCCTTAGCAGTATCCAAATTTCTGTTTTTTGTCAGCTTGAGAGGTGTGAAGTGATAGTCCGGTGAATATTTTAACTTGCATATCCTGATTATGAATGATTCATGTTTATACTAAATGACCAATCCATGGTAAAGCTGATGCACCAAGAATCAACAAAAGTCAAATTGATCTTGTTGTTCCTGGTTCACCTCACACACCTGAACCTGCTTCCTGGGTTAGGCATATACTATTTGGGGGAGCACAGTTACTAGCTGTGTGATGTTATGAAAATTGCTATCTTCTCCTGATCTCCATTTCCTCCTCTCTAATGGAAGATGGGACTAGATAATCTCATAAAGCCCTTCAAGGTCTAAAATTTTGTGACTCAGTGATGTCATCTTGAACCATTAAACACTGTGCTAACCCCTTGTATATTAAACACTCCATCAGCCAAAAAAAAAAAAAATCCATTCAGTTCATTTTCCTATATAGTAGCAATTTACTCTCCACTAACAGTCCATATCTTTCCCTCCCACTTCTCCCAACCAGGGAAGTAAACTGCCTTTTTACACTCTCTCTCTAGCATGTGAACAGAATGGCACCAATTTGTTCCTGCTGTTCTTTAGTCTCCCTCACAGCATTTGCTCAAATTACAGACCTATCAAACTTGGCTGCCCCCCGTCAGAACAAGAGGAAGATAAAAGATAAGCTTGAGTTCAGCCACATGCCGCTGTAAATATGAAATGCACAAAGGGCTAATAATATGACATTACCATCTGACAGTCACATGGTACTCATCATTCTTGGCACCAAATAAACATTATTTATGCCTTTATTTGCAGGGGAATGGGGAAGAACAAGTAATCTAACCCTCCCCTGATTCAGCCCTTAAGGAAAGAAAAAAAAAAACTTTTAGAAGTCTCATAAAAATCAGTAATGATGTAGTTGGTTGAACGATGGGAAATCGCAATTTTTGTAGGTAAAAACCAGTCAATATCAGAACGTTCATATGGTTCAACTTAGTAGATGTGGCATAAAGTCTTTTGAAAATCCCCAAGGAGTCATTATCAATGATTTCATCGGTGCTACCCTCAACCCTTTCCAAATAGGACTGGCATATACCCTTTGCCAAGTAGGCAGGGCTTAAATAGAGCAAGTCATCCTTCCCCCAGCTCACTTAGCCATGGGCTGTCCCTTCCCTTGCAAATTTTTGAGTGTTTGCAGCCCATGTTGCTCACCGTGGCACTGCCCCCCACCCTGGGTTGTTGTGTGAATCAAATGTGATGATGTCAGGTGAATTTGTTTTTTTTCGGTTTTAAAGCACAAGACACGTGCAAGGAATGCGAGGGGAGCTACTATTTATTAAGTATGTGTCAGACGCGGTGCTTGGCATTTCACATGCACCATCTATTATAATCTTTGCAAATGCATGAGAAAGTCACTTTTACATTCATGTGACAAATGAGGACATTGGGGCAGAGATTAAATAACTTGCCAATGGTCGCACAGCTAGTAAGTAGCTGAAAGAATTGGGACTGAAACTCACCGGTCTGACTGTAAAGTTTATGCTCTTTCTTATGCTGTGTTGCACTTCTGAACACAGTCTTCAATCATTTCTAACAACTTTATTTGTGGCTATTGCTTCAACAATGACATAGGAAGTTGCTAATTGGTGAGATCTCTTATACCTGGAATGAGCTGACCTTTGGTGCCCATTGTAATTACGCACAGCATTTATTTTACGAATATTTCTTAAGCATCTACGTGTGTCCAAAAAACCACCACCAACAAAAACTTGTACGAGCAACCCTAACTTACAGTTACCTTTTTGACTCGGGTTTTACTTCGGCCCTGCCTACCCACCCCCACGGGTTGCTTTCTGCTGTGTATACCAGAACCTGTCACAATCTTCCTCAATTCTATATCCGAGACTTGGAACTTTCTCTTCCAGTCTCTGGAACACTCTTCCCTTCAAGCCAAATGTTACCTCATCAGAGAGGCCTTCCTTAACCACCCAATCTGATATAGAAGTCTCTGTCACCCCCTCTCTTCTACCTTTCTTTATTTTTCTCCATTGCATTTACCACCGTCAGATTTGTACAATGTCGATTTTGTTCAACATGTGTTTCCAGCTATCTGAAGCAATCCCTGGCACATAATAGGTGTTCAATGTTTGTGGAATGAATGAGCAAATGTTTTTCACAGTTGAAGGAGAGTACATGTGCCATCACCATTTTGATGAGTGAAACAAAATATGTGTGATTGGGTTATTATATAATATTAGTAATAATGTCAGGTAGCTTTTGTTAAGAGCTATTTTTTCCTTACTGAAATACCTACATTCCAGCTTCTTCTTACTCTTTATATGGCTTCTGTGTTACCAGCTTCTCTAAGTAAGACACTTGAATTACATGGTGTACTCATTATAGATGATGTGATCTCATAATCACCCCCCCCCAATTCAGAGACTGTGCCTTAATTACTCTTTATAAAAAGCACACCTTTTAATATCTACAAAAGATACTTTTCTTTCAGAAAGTTTCAAGCCCAGAGTTATTGATTACTGACAGCCAGATTTCATAACAATCTATAAATAGGGAACTGAATGAACTTAATATGCCTATAATCAGCCCAAGAGCAAAAAGTGAGAGCAAAGAGAGAGGGAGAGAACATTTTAAAGTCTTTTTCATTCTTCTAAAGGTCAGCACTATATACCAACACCACGAGTTCCTGCATGACAGTTCAATAAAGAGTTACTGCAGGCTTGAATGGAGCTAGGCATGTGCATGGGACCTGTGTGTGGGTTTTTTTGTGAAGGCGAGGATCCAAAAATCGACCTTTGCAGCCAGATCCAGTCTTCGCAGACTAACAACTTATGATAAACATACCTAATCGTTGTATGTCTCTTCTGGCTCCATGAAGAGCGAGAAATAATGAAGTCTTAGAATTTGTAAAGTCTAGTTCTGTCCTATACAACGTGCAAGTGCCTGCTATTTAGTCAGGTAATAGATTCCCTTCTTCCCTCCCTACCTTTCTTCTTTTCCGTTTACTTCTCTTCTTCTTCAGTTGAAAGACCATTCACATTTTCAACAGCATAGAAAAGGTTGATGGGCATACTGAAGTACCTGTACACTATGCCCTTTACTCTGTGTATAGAACATTCTCCATGGTGATAAAGGTTAGGCAACAAAACTTTAGGGAAACCATTAAGTAATTTGTTGGGTGAGTAACAAAATGATATCTTAGACAAAGTAGATGTATGTGATGAATGGTGGAGGTAGAGAAAAAGAAAGAGTGAGATGATTAGACTGGCAGAAACTACCCAAAGCTGTTAGCTGGAATGTATCTGGAGTTCAAAGTAATATCTTCATGACTCTAACTATAGCTAATAAGCTTATCAACTATAAGCTTCAGTGCATGGCATCAAATTCACATTTACACAATTGTTTTAAACTCCAGTGACCTGCCTCCTAACCTAGCATCAACGAAAAGTCGAATCTTCTCAGCTTGTCCGGAAACATCTCCAAGTATTTAATTGTGTAGAAAATGGTGTAGCTTTGTTTCAAAAAGAGGGTGGGAAGCAGGGGCATGAGTGCCACCCAGGGAAGATAATGGTTATTACGGAGTCATTAAATAACAGAGGAAGAATGACATTGCTGTCAAAACTATGTCCACCGCATTGTCCAAATCCAGTGTGTTGGGTTTGTAAGACCTACTATCAAGTAGCTATTTGCTTCCCTCTACATACCATGGTGACCATTTGCTGGATGGTATTTTCTGGGGATATGGACCCACAGACTGAATAGGGAGGCTTCCCTATGCATGTTGGAAAAAAAATGATTAGTATGCTTTGCCATTCATCTGACACTTCTGAACCTCTTGCCTCCATTTTATTAAAATACCAAATGAAACTACACCTACTGAATGCCTGCAAAGACAAAGGTATTGGGCTGCTTTTATATATGGCATCTCATTTAAGTTAATTCTCCAATAACCTTACGAGATACTATTAAATTCACTCTTGGATGAGGAAACTCATGGACAGAGAGATTAGTAACTTGCCCAAAGTCAAACATCTAGGTAATATCAGAATTGGAAGTGAACCCAGGCATTTTGAGTCTAAATCCCACACATTGTCTTTCCTATACACTCTCCTGTTAAGCAATATGTCTCGATAGATTGAACATTTAAAACATTATTTACATGAATAAAAACTCCAAGCCACGATCAGAAAGTGCATCATTATATCATCAATGACTAATTTAATTGAACCATGGTTTCTCTTCCAGGCTAAAGTATAATACTTCTTCCAAACCTTACTTTTATAGAATATACAGGATTCTGAGTAACTTGAAATCAAAATCTTGAAAGTTGTAGCTTTTCCCACCTAATAGCTTTGGGACATTTGCAGTTACTTAAACAAGTATAAATTTTCTAGGTAAGTTCTATATGAAGCTTCTTATTGTATCTACAATCCCTTCAGTCAAAATCATTTTCCCCCAACCAATTCCAATATCATAATATCAAAGTAAAATAAGTATGTGACATTTTTACTAATGACTTGCTTGAAGTTAAGCTGTTTTCAGTTTTTTTGTTGTAGGAGGTTTCTTAGAATGATTACATATGTCTCCTCATTTTGTACTACTAGAGTCTAATAGTCTTATATAATAATGATTTTTAAAAAATTTTAATGTTTATTTTTGAGAGAGAAAGAGACAGAGCATGAGCAACGGAGGGACAGGGGGAGGGAGACACAGATCTGAAGCACGCTCCAGGCTCTGAGCTGTCAGCACAGAGCCCAACATGGGGCTTGAACTCATGAATCATGAGCTCATGACATGAGCTGAAGTCGGACACCCAACCAACTGGGCCATCCAGGTAGCCCAATAATAATTTTTTTAAAAAAATTTATGATCTTTTCAGTTCGCAAAGCATAGTAAATTTGCATTCGCTTTCTTACTTGACCCTTAAGCCAGCTATGGTAAATAGGTGATTTGTCCAAGGTAACAACAGTCAGGTCTCCTGATTATCATTCTCTTGGTATAGTTCTGCTACCATATATCAAAATGAAGACCCTACAGATGATGATAGCTAATGTGTATTGAGAGCTCACTATATGCTTGGCACTTTTTTCTGCAATTTATATGTGGTTTAACCCTCAAAACAACTCCATAAGGGAGGTACTGTCATCTTTCTTATTTTATACATATAAACTAAGGCACAGAAAGAATGGGTAATTTAATTATGATCACAGAGCAAATAAGTGGCAATGCTTGGATTTGGAACCAGGACGCCTGATTATAGCACCCAAGCATATTGAACGCTTAGTAAGACAGGAGGCTATACTTAAACATTTTAGTAAGATTTTCATTAACAAATATTTAAAACAAAAATATATAGGGGCGCCTGGGTGGCTCAGTTGTTTAAGTGACCTATTGGATTTCTGCTCAGGTCATGATGTCACAGTTTATGGGTTGAAGCCTTGCATCAGGCTCTATGCTGACAGCACGGAGCCTACGTGGGATTTTCTCTCTCTCTCTCTCTCTCATTCTAAATAAACATTTAAAATATATAGATGCATATATAATTTTATACAAACGCGATCATAATCTGCAAGTTTACTTCCCCCTTTCTTTCTGCTTGCTCTCCCTTTTCCTCATTTTTACTTTATATTAAGTAGCTCATGTTACTCTTAGTATATACATCCTTCCATATTTTCTCATGCTCATTCATATACTCACATATATGGGATTTTGTCATTATTTAGTGGGATTATATTATACATACTTTTTTGCATATTGTTTTTCTAAATCCAGGATACTTTTTGGAAATCTCTCCTAGTCATCTGAAGTAGCATCACTGCATTAATTTTAACTGTATAATATTCTGTGGAGTAGATATATAATAATTTATTGTCTTCCCTATAGTATAGGGTATTCTTTAATTTGTTTTTGCTTTTGTCGGTTTATCAGTGCAAGAAATGCAGCAATAAACATCTTTGCACATATGACTTTATTACAATGAAATAAACTATAAGGAATGGGACTGATGAGTTAAGAAGCAAATTAATGTTTTATTTTAATAGAGGTTTCCAGATTGCTTTCCAAAATGGCTGTAATATGTCACATTCCCATCAGCAATATATGGGCAGTATTGGTCTTTAAACTTTACCAGTATGATGGATTTAAAGTGTTACCTCATTTTTACTTTACTTTGCATTTCCCTGACTGCTAGTCAATCTTTTTGTTTTACTCTTCTATGAAGCTATTATTTATTATTACCTTTACCCATTTTTCCATTAAGTGGTTTGTTATTTTCCTTCCAGTTTAAAAGAGCTCTTTGTTTATAGACAGTAATCCTCAATCTTTCATCAGCGTTATGAATTTTTGTTTATGGCATTTTTATGTATGACATTTTACCACATAGAAGTTTTTAGTTTTAAATGGTCAAATATATCTAGCTTTTAATTTAAAGATTCTAGCTTTCCTAGATTTCCCATATACTCTCTACATTATAACATGTAGTACCCTAGATTTCTCAGAAGATTTTCATTATATTATTATTATTACTATATTGAGATATAATTCACATACCATAAAATCCTCTCCTTTAAACTGTACATACATGTTTTCAAAATTCCTCCATATTGTGGCATATATCAGTACTTCATCCCTTTTTATGGCTTAATTAATATTCCATAGCATGGATTTGTTACGCTGTTCCTCAGTTGGTGGATATTTGTGTTATTTTTACTTTTTGGCTATTATGAGCAATGCTCCTATGAATATATGTATACAAGTTTCTCGGTGACCATATATTCTCAACCCTTTTGATTACAGACCTAAAACTGAAATTGCTGGGTCATATGGTAACTCTATAGCTAACAGTTTGAGGAACTGCAAAACTTTTCCAAAGCAGCTGGACTATTGTACATTACCACCTACCAATAATATATGAGGGTTCCGGGGCGCCTGGGTGGCGCAGTCGGTTAAGCGGCCGACTTCAGCCAGGTCACGATCTCGCGGTCCGTGAGTTCGAGCCCCGCGTCGGGCTCTGTGCTGACAGCTCGGAGCCTGGAGCCTGTTTCCGATTCTGTCTCCCTCTCTCTCTGCCCCTCCCCCGTTCATGCTCTGTCTCTCTCTCTGTCCCAAAAATAAATAAAAAACGTTGAAAAAAAAAATTTAAAAAAATATATGAGGGTTCCAATTTTTCCACATCCTTGCCAACCCTTGTTATTTTTGTCTTTTTGACAAGCACACTTAGTGGTTGTAAAGCGGTATCTCCTTGTGATTTTCATTTTTATTTCCCTGGTGACAAATGATGTTGAGCATCTATTGATGTGTTTATCAGCCATTTTAATTTTTTTTTTGATAAATGTCTATTGAAATTCTTTGATCGTTTTAAAAATTCTTTTTTTTTTTTTTTATTCTTGGGCTGTATTCCCTGATACTCCCCAGCCGCTGGCAACCACTTTTATACTCTGTGTCTGTGAACTTGACCCTTGACCTTTTTGTTTCAGATTCTACATATAATTGAAACCATGCAGTATTTTTCTTTCTTTAT
The DNA here is from genome assembly GCF_028018385.1 of Neofelis nebulosa. Classification (NCBI taxonomy): domain Eukaryota; kingdom Metazoa; phylum Chordata; class Mammalia; order Carnivora; family Felidae; genus Neofelis; species Neofelis nebulosa. The sequence continues at coordinate 92,211,454 of NC_080800.1, forward strand.
CTGGCTTATTTCACTTAGTATAATGTCTTCAAGGTCCATTCATGGGGTCACAAATGGCAGAATTTTCTTCTTTCTCATGGCTGAATAATATGCCATTGTATAAATATACCACATATTCTTTATCCATTCATCCTTTGATGGCCATTGTTTCCAATATCTTGGCTATTGTGGATAAGGCTGCAATGAACATGAGTGCAGATATCTCTGTGATATCTTGTTTTCATTTTTAAAGAAATATACCCCGAAGTGGAATTGCTGAATCATATGGTAGTTCTATTTTTAATTTCTTGAGGAACCTCCATATTGTTTTCCATAGTGGCTGTACCAATTTACACTCCCACTAACAGTGTAAAAGGGTTTCTCTTCTTCACATCTTCACCAGCGCTAGTTGACTCTTTTCTTTCTGATAATAGCCATTCTGACAGGTGAGAGGTGATATCTCGTGGTTTTGATTTGTATTTCCCTGATGATTAGTGATGTTGAGTACCTTTTCATATTCCTGTTGGCCATTTTTATGTCTCGCTATTATTGAGTTTTAAGAGTTCTTTGTATATTCTGGATACTAGAATCTTATTGGATATATGATTTGCAGGTATCTTCTCCCATTCTATAAGTTGTCTTTTCACTTTCTTGACAGCATCCTTTGAAGTTCAGAAATTTTTATTTTGATGAAGTCCAATTTATTTATTGTTTCTTTTGCTGATTGCTTTAGTGTTGTATCTAAGAAACCAATGCCAAATCCAAAGTCACAAGGATTTACACTATGTTTTCTTCTTTAAATTTTTTTTTAATGTTTATTTATTTTTGAGAGAGAAATACAGAGTGCGCGCAGGGGAGGGACAGAGAGAGAGGGAGACACAGAATCAAAAGCAGGCTCCAGACTCCAAGCCATCAGCACAGAGCCCGACGTGGGGCTCGAACTCACTAAACCTCAAGATCATGACCTGAGTCGAAGTCGGACGCTCAACCGAGCCACCCAGGTGCCCCTGCACTATGTTTTCTTCTAAGAGTTTTATCATTTAAGCATTTGCATTCAAGTCTTTAAATAATTTTCAGCTAATTTTAGTAAACGATGCACAGTAGTTTAACTTCACTGTGTTATATGTGGATATCCAGTTGTCTCAGGACCATTTGTTGAAAAGACTACTCTTTTTCCCATTGAGTAGTGTTGTCATCCATGCCAAAAGTCAACTGATGATAAATGTTAGGATTTATTTCTGGACTTTCAAATATATTGCATTCACCTCTATGTCTATGCTATGTCAAACCATGCAGTTGTAATCACTGCAGCTTTTTTAAAAGTTTATTTATTTATTTTGAGAGAGAGAGGGAGAGTGCACACACATGCAGGCAGAGAGAGAGGCAGACACAGAATCCCAAGCAGGCTCCACATTGTCAGCACAGAGCCTGATACTGCACTCGATCTCATGAAATTTGAGATCACCACCTAAGCCAAACTCAAGAGTCAGTCGCGTAAGCAACTGAGCCACCCAGGCGCCCCCTCACTGTAGCTTTGTAGTAAGTTTTAAAATACAGAAAAAGCTTTCTAGTGAGCCCTACAACTTTGTCCTTTTTCAAGATTATGTTGGCTATTTGGGGTTCCATATGAATTTTAATATCAGTTGTCAATTTCTGCAAGAATAAACAAAAAGGCTTTGGAAGAGATTGAGTTAAATCTGTAGATAAATTTTGGTACAACAGTATTGCCATCTTGTTAATAGTAAGTCTTCCAAGCCATCAACATGGGATATCTTTCCATCTATTTATATCTTTTTAAATTTCTTTCAACAATGCTTTGTAATTTTCAGTGTACAAATCTTGCACTTCTTCAGTTAAATTTATTACCAAGTATTTTATTACATTTGATACCATTGTAAATGGAATTATTTTTCTTAATTTCATTTCTGGGTTGTCTATTTCTAGTGTACAAAAAGACAATTGATTTTTGTATGTTGGTCTTGTATCTTACAATTGTGCTGAACTTGTTATTTGCTGTAATATTTTTTGTGGATTTCTTAGGGTTTTCTATATATAAGATAATGTCATCTGCAAATAGGAGTAATTTCACTTCTTTCCATCCTGGATACATTTTATATCTTTTACTTGTCTAATTACCCTGACTAGAACCTCCGGTACAATGTAGAATAGAATTGGTGGATGTGGACATCCTTGTCTTAGTCCTGATCTCAGGGGGAAAGTTTTCAGTCTTTCACTATTAAGTATGATGTTAGCTGTGGGTTTTTTGTAGTTGGCCTTTTTTTTAGATTGAACTTCCCTTCTATTCTTAGTTTGTTGAGTGTTATTATCATGAAAAGATGTTGGATTTTTTCAAATGTTTTCCTAGGACTGTGTTTTTTCTTTATTGTATTAATAAGGTATATTGCATTGATTTTCTTTATTGTATTAATAAGGTATATTGCATTGATTTTCATATGTTGGATCGAGCTTGCATACCTGAGATAATTCCTACTTCATCATGGTGTTTCAGAGCAATGCTGGCTTCATAGAATAAGTTGGAATGTGTTATTTTTTATCTTCTATTTTTTTAAAGAGGTTTTTTTTTTAACCACTCTGACTGTATCTCATTGTGATTTTGGTTTGTATTTTCCTGAAGATGAGTGATGTTGAACATCTTTTCATGTGTCTGCCATCTGGATGTCTTCTTTGGAAAAGTATCTATTCACGCCGTCTTCCATTTCTTCACTGGATTATTTGTGTTTTGGGTGTTGAGTTTGGTAATTTCTTTACAGATTTTTGATACTAACTCTTTATCCAATATGTCATTTGCAAATATCTTCTCCCATTCCATTCATTGCCGTTTAGTTTTTTTTAACTGTTTCCTTTGCTGTGCAGAAGTCTTTTCTTTCTTATCTTGATGAGGTCCCAATAGCTCATTTTTGCTTTCGTTTCCCTTACCTTCAGAAACATGTCAAGTAAGAAGTTGCTGCTGCTGAGGTCAAAGAGGTTGCTGCCTGTTTTATCCTATAGGATTTTGATTGTTTCCTGTCTCACATTTAGGTCTTTCATCCATTTTGAATTTATTTTTGTGTATGGTATAAAAAAGTGGTCCAGGTTCATTCTTCTGCATGTTGCTATCCAGTTCTCCCAGCACCATTTGCTAAAGAGACTGTCTTTTTTCCATTGGATACTCTTCCCTGCTTTGTCAAAGATTAATTGGCCATATATTTGGACGTCCATTTCTGGGTTCTTTATTCTAGTCCATCGATCTATGTGTCTGTTTTTGTGTCAATACCATACTGTCTTGATGATTACAGCTTTGTAATACTGGTTAAAGTCTGGGATTGTGATGCCTCCAGCTTTGGTTTTCTTTTTCAACATTACTTTGGCTATTCAGGGTCTTTTGTGGTTCCATACAAATTTTAGGAGTGTTTGTTCTACCTTTGTGAAGAATGTGCAGTCACTCTGGAAAACAGTGTGGAGGTTCCTCAAAAAATTAAAAATAGAACTACACTATGACCTAGCAATTGCACTACTAGGAATTTATACAAAAGATACACAAATGCTGATTCAAAGTGGCATGTGCATTCCAATGTTTACAGCAGCGGTGTCAACAATAGCCAAATTATGGAAGGAGCCCGAATGTCCATCAACTGATGAATGGATTAAGAAGATGTGGCATAGCGGGGCGCCTGGGTGGCTCAGTCGGTTAAGCGTCCGACTTCACCTCAGGTCACGATCTCGCGGTTCGCGAGTTCGAGCCCAGCTTCGGGCTCTGGGCTGATGGCTCAGAGCCTGGAGGTTGCTTCCGATTCTGTGTCTCCCTCTCTCTCTGCCCCTCCCCCGTTCATGCTGTGTCTCTCTCTGTCCCAAAAATAAATGTTAAAAAAAAATTAAAAAAAAAAAAGAAGATGTGGCATATATATACAATAGAATACTACTCGGTGATGAGAAAGAATGAAATCCTGACATTTGCAACAACGTGGATGGAACTGGAGGGTATTATGCTAAGAGAAATAAGCCAGTCAGAGAAAGACAAATGTCACATGATTTCATTCATATGTGGAGTTTGAGAAACTTAACAGATGATCCTAGGGGAAGGGAAGGAAAAATAAGATAAAAACAGAGAGGGAGGCAAGCCATAAGAGACTTAAATACAGAGTACGAACTGAGGATTGATGGGGGTGGGGAAAATAAGTGATGGGCATTAAGGAGGCCACATGTTGGGATGAGCACTGGGTGTTATATGTAAGTGATGAATCACTGAATTCTACTCCTGAAGCCAAGACTACACTGTATGTTAACTAGCTTGAGAATTAAAAGAATATAAAAAAAAAGAGCTTGTTTTAATTCTTTAAAATTTTGGCAAAAGTTAAAAGTAAAGCCATTCAGTACTGGGCTTTACTTTGTGGGAAATTTATTGATTACTAATTCTATCTCTTCGATTATTATTGGTATATTCGGATATTCCATTGCTTCTTTAGACAGTTTGAGTGGTTTGTGTCTTTCTACGTATTTGTTAATTTCATCTAGGTTATCTAATTTTTGTCATACAGTTGTTCATAGAATTTCTTTATAATTCTTTTATTTCTGCAAGGTTGGTAGTAATGTCTTCTATTTCATTCCTGATTCTTCTCTCATTTTGTTGTGGTCAGTTTATCTAAAAGTTTTTCAATTTTTCATTCTTTTTTTTTAAGGAGCCAACTGTTGGTTTTGTTAGTTTCCTCTGTTGTTTTTCTATTTCTTTTTTATACTTTGTTTATTGTTTTTTTATTTACTTCTTTCTGCTTGCTCTGGATTTAATTTGCACTTATTTTCTTAGTTTTCGAAGGTAGAGGATTAGGTTATTGATTTGTGATCTTATTTTTTATAATATAGGCATTAATAGCTATAAATTTCCCTCTGAACACTTTTAGTTCCATCCCAAAAGTTTTGGTATGTTGTGTTTTCATTTTCATTCATCTCAAATTAGTTTCTAATTTTCTCTGTGGCATCTCCTATTGGGGTCAAAAAATATACGTTGTGTAATTTCAATCCTTTTAAATTATTAAGATTTGTTTCATGGTCTAACAGTTGGTCTATCTTGGAGAATGTTCCATGTGCACTTGAGAAGATGGTAAATTCTGCTGTTAGGAAGAGTGTTGTATAGATGTCTGTTAGTTCTAGTTAGTTTATTGTGCTGTTCAATATTCTATTTTCTTGTTGATCTTCCATCTAGTTGTTCTATTATTGAAAGTGGGGTATTGAAGAATCCTGTTACGCCTCAATTGTTTATTTCTTCATTCAAGTGTGTCAGGTTTTGCTTCATTCATTTTGGTGCTTGGTTAGACACATATATATTTATCATTTCTATGTGTTTTCAATGGATGAATCCTGTTATCATTTTTAAATGTCCTTTCTTGTCTGTAGTAACAAATTTTACCTTAGAGTATATTTCTCTGATATTAGTATAGCTATTTCCCTCTCTTTTGGTTACTGTTTTAATGGTATATCTTTTTTTCCATCCTTTTACTTGCAAACTATTGGTGTCCTAGAATTACTGTCTCTTGTGGAGATTCTTAAATACAGAGAACCAACTGAGGGTGGATGGGGGTGTGGGGGAGAGGAGAAAATGAGTGATGGGCATTAAGGAGGTCACTTGTTGGGATGATCACTGGGTGCTGTATATAAGCCAAATAGGCAATAAATTATATTCATAATAAAAAAAAAAATAAAGTGTCTCTTGTGATAGCATGCAGTTGGAGAATATTGTTATTTATTCTCCCAATTTCTGCCTCCAATTGTAGTGTTTAACCATTAACATTTGATGTAATTACTGATAATGCAGAATTTACATTTGCCATTTTATTATTTGCTTTCTATATGACTTAGGTCTTTTTTGTTCTTATATTCCTCCACGAATGCCCTCTTTTGTGTTCAATAGATATTTTCAAATACATCATTTTAATTCCCTTGTCATTTATTTCAGTATGTTTTTGAGTTATTTTCTTAGAGGGTTCCTATTTAATATTGTAATTCATAACAATCTTGTTTGGATTGTCACCTTGTATGCCAAATTTTTTCAAATATTATTTTTATCAAATTTTAGAATGGAAGTTTTGCTGACATTATAAAATGGATTGGAGAGCCTTCCATTGTTTTCTATGAACTGGAATTATTTATATATCATAACATTTAATCTTTAAATGTCATATAAAACTTGGTGGTAACTCCTGTGTCCCAGATGAAGCCTTTTTCAGTGGTAACGCATTTACTTTTTCAATTTTCCTCTCTGATATTTGGTCTAGGCATTATATTTTTAAGTTTTTAAGTTCTTTTGGGGTCAATTTTGGAAAGATTTTCAATGTTGTTACCACAGAGTTTCATTATTTCTCTTCATGATCATGTTTGTTTCTTATTCCTACACATCTTTTTTGGCAATCTCTGACTCTGTCTCTCTCTCTCTCTCTCTCTCTCTCTCTCTCTCTGTCTGACTCTCTTTCTGAAACAGGAACATTAAAAGTTTATTTTCCTAAAAAAAAACCCAGCTTTGAACTCCTTTGCCTTTTCTTTTTTGTTGTTTTTTAAAAATTCATTAATTTTTAGCTTTTATCTCTAATTTTTTAAACTTCATTTTGTTATTTTTCTACTTTTTGAAGATGAGCAAACTTCTTTATTATTGTTCTTCCTCTATGATGAAGAGATTTAGGACTATATATTTTCCTGACTAGAGTTTTCAGTATCTTATAGATTTTAGTATAATGTGTCTCCTCTCCATGCCATCTAGGTACTTTGTAATTTTCTTTTATATCCTCTTTGATCCAAGAGTTATCTACAAATATTTCTTAATTTAGTTTCCAAGTCATTAATATTTTTATGTCCAACTTTTCATCTTTAATATTGTTAGATTATGATCAAGGACTTCAACCAGTAACATATTTATTTTCTCATTGTCTTGTGGTTTTCCTTGTGGCTACATATCTGATCAATTTTGTTAATGTTCCATGGTCATATCAAAGAATGTGTGTTCTTTCTTTGAGTCATGTAAGTTCTTATACATAATTACTTAATCAAGTTTGTTGATTGTTTCCTTCTATTCCTTTATATAATTTTTTATGTTTACTAGGTCAACCTGCTCTGAAAATGATATATATGATATCCCACTATAATTTTATTTTATAAAGTTTTTCTTTTATTTTTAATAGTTATTATTCTGTGTAGTTTTGTATAAACACATGTGTGATTTTTACCGTTACCTTAATATCCCTTTTACTCTGTGTTATGCATTAAACCTTAAATTCACTTTATATGATTTTATGATTTCCAGTTTTGCTTTTCTCTTTTCTCACTACTATCACTACCACCATAATGCCTAGATTTTGCTTAAATTATTTAGTACTTTTTGTTCCAAACCTGTGTTGCCCAAGACATAGCCACTAGCCACAAACTACATGTGACTATTTAAATTTACCATATTTAAAAGTAAATAAAAATAAACATACAGTAACTCATTTGTTCTAGTCACAAATCAACTGCTCAATAGGCACACATGGCTAGTAGCTACCTTATTGGACAGCGCATTTATGGAACATTTCTCTCATCACAGGCAGTTCTATTGACAGCACTTCTCTAAATCAGGGATTGACAAAAATTTCTGTAAAGGGCAAGATCATAAACATGTTAGGCTTGCAAGCTTTATTGTCTTCATTGCAGCTACACATTCCTGCTTTTTGCACAAATCAGGAATAATACATAAATGAATGAGTATAGCTGTGTTCTAATAAAACTTTATTTATGGATACTAAAACTTTAATTTCCTCTAAGTTGCAAATGCCATGAGATATTCTTTTTTTTTAATATTTATTTTTTGGGGGGAGAGTGCAAACAGGGGAGGGGCAGAGAGAGGGGGATGGAGGATGTGAAGCAGGCTCTGTGCTGACAGGGGAGAGCTGGGTGTGGGGCTCAAACTCACAAACCGCAAGATCATGACCTGAGTTGAAGTCGGACACTCAACCGACTGAGCCATCCAGGTGCCCCTGAAATGTTTTTTTTAAAAATATTTTTCTGAAAAAAATCAGGAGACTATAGATGCTGGAGAGGATGTGGAGAAACGGGAACCCTCTTGCACTGTTGGTGGGAATGCAAATTGGTGCAGCCGCTCTGGAAAACAGTGTGGAGGTTCCTCAGAAAATTAAAAATAAATCTACCCTATGACCTAGCAATAGCAATGCTAGGAATTTACCCAAGGGATACAGGAGTGCTGATGCATAGAGGTACTTGTACCCCAATGTTTATAGCAGCACTTTCAACAATAGCCAAATTATGGAAAGAGCCTAAATGTCCATCAACTGATGAATGGATGAAGAAATTGTGGTTTATATACACAATGGAATACTAAGTGGCAATGAGAAAGAATGAAGTCTGGCCTTTTATAGCAACATGGATGGAGCTGGAGAGTGTGATGCTAAGTGAAATAAGTCATACAGAGAAACACAGATACCATATGTTTTCACTCTTATGTGGATCCTGAGAAACTTAACAGAAGACCATGGGGGAGGGGAAGGAAAAAAAAAAGAGGTTAGAGAGGGAGGGAGGCAAACCATAAGAGACTTTTAAAAACTGAGAACAAACTGAGGATTGATGGGGGATGGGAGGGAGGGGAAAGTGGGTGATGGGTATTGAGGACGGCACCTGTTGGGATGAGCACTGGGTGTTGTATGGAAACCAATTTGACAATAAATTTCATCTAAAAAATTTAAAAAATTCAACAATTTAAGAATATAAAAAGCATTCTTAGCTCACAGGCCTTACAAAAATAGGTGGCTAATCAGATCTGACTTGTGGCCTGTAGTTTGCCTGACCTTGCTCTAGACTGTTACACAGTTTCTCTTAAGGTATGTCCCTTCTTTGGTTAAGTCCTCACCAAACATTTTAAACAGATTCCCAGTCCACCTATCCTAATGTGTGTATACCAATTCACATCTTACTAGTGACTGTCTTCTGTTTCAATTTGTTTATAGAGTTGGATAGATGAAAATTATTCCTTTTTGTTCCAGAAAAATGTTTTCCTTACTGCACTTGAAACTTCTTTCGTGCTCTTACTTTTTATTAGAGTTTTCAACTGTTTCTTCCATCAGCTCTCTTTTACTGAGCATGTATTGAGTTTGTTTTGCTTGATCTTTCTCTCTTTAGCTGAGGAGTACCTTCTACTGTCATCTCTTTGGGATTCAGGTCTGGTAGGTGTCATATCATATGTGTCAACAATCCTGTGGTAAATGCAAAGTGCTCTCTATCTCTGTAAGCCAAGAGTATAGAAGTAGGTAGAGTGCTAGTCACTTACTAAGGCACTTGGAAGCAGTGTCTTTGCTCTCTTATATCCCTTGTACTCTTTCTGACTCAGGAAAGAAGAACCTGAATCACTTCTTACATTTCTTCTTTGATTTTTTAGGAGGCAGTGTGACCTGGAAATCGCATGTAAGGCCAATATCAACTGTCTACATAAAGATTCATAGGTCTGTAAAAGTCAAGATCTAGTAACTTATAATCTTTACCTTAGACGATACCTGCTGCTGGTTTTTGTACACTTACACGGTATACAGGAAGGGAGAAAACCCTGTCTCAGTTTTCTTGCTTGGATCTAACAAAGCCCCAGGTCTTATTTGTACCCAGATGCCATGAGGACTAGTTCCCATTTTGCTCAGAAGCAAAGAGCTTGTAGTTAGGAGTTGAGGGGAAACGTGCTATATATTCAGTTCACCATGTTCCCAGAATCTTCCTCTCCTAATATTTAATTAACCAGATCAGTTCATTAACAGAACATATGTGTTTATTATACACACAGTCACACACACTCCAAATGAATTTTTTCTCTGTCTCAAGAACGCAGTTTGGAAAAATTAAATTAAACATGGCCATTAGAAAGTCAATTTGAGGTGGATAACTTAATTGAGGATAAATTCAGGTAGCTCTATGGAAATATATTACTTATCCTGACCCATGTTGTGCAAATCACCTGTTGATTAACTCACTTTTTGTTTTCAATATATGAAATTTATTGTCAAATTGGTTTCCATACAACACCCAGTGCTCATCCCAAAAGGTGCCCTCCTCAATACCCATCCCCCACCCTCCCCTCCCTCCCATCCCCCATCAACCCTCAGTTTGTTCTCAGTTTTTAAGAGTCTCTTATGGTTTGCCTCCCTCCCTCTCTAACCTCTTTTTTTTTTCTTCCCCTCCCCCATAGTCTTCTGTTAAGTTTCTCAGGATCCACATATGAGTGAAAACATATGGTATCTGTGTTTCTCTGTATGACTTATTTCACTTAGCATCACACTCTCCAGTTCCGTCCACGTTGCTACAAAGGGCCATATTTCGTTCTTTCTCATTGCCATGTAGTACTCCATTGTGTATATAAACCACAATTTCTTCATCCATTCATCAGTTGATGGACATTTAGGCTCTTTCCACAATTTGGCTATTGTTGAGAGTGCTGCTATAAACATTGGGGCACAAGTGACCCTATGCATCAGTACTCTTGTATCCCTTGAGTAAATTCCTAGCAGTGCTATTGCTGGGTCATAGGGTAGATCTATTTTTAATTTTCTGAGGAACCTCCACACTGTTTTCCAGAGCGGCTGCACCAATTTGCATTCCCACCAACAGCGCAAGAGGGTTCCCGTTTCTCCACATCCTCTCCAGCATCTATAGTCTCCTGATGTGTTCATTTTGGCCACTCTGACTGGCGTGAGGTGATATCTGAGTGTGGTTTTGATTTGTGTTTCCCTGATAAGGAGCGACGTTGAGCATCTTTTCATGTGCCTGTTGGCCATCCGGATGTCTTCTTTAGAGAAGTGTCTATTCATGTTTTCTGCCCATTTCTTCACTGGGTTATTTGTTTTTCGGGTGTGGAGTTTGGTGAGCTCTTTATAGATTTTGGATACTAGCCCTTTGTCTGATATGTCATTTGCAAATATCTTTTCCCATTCCGTTGGTTGCCTTTTAGTTTTGTTGGTTGTTTCCTTTGCTGTGCAGAAGCTTTTTATCTTCATAAAATCCCAGTAATTCATTTTTGCTTTTAATTCCCTTGCCTTTGGGGATGTGTTGAGTAAGAGATTGCTACGGCTGAGGTCAGAGAGGTCTTTTCCTGCTTTCTCCTCTAGGGTTTTGATGGTTTCCTGTCTCACATTTAGGTCCTTTATCCATTTTGAGTTTATTTTTGTGAATGGTGTGAGAAAGTGGTCTAGTTTCAACCTTCTGCATGTGATTAACTCACTTTTGAATAGAACACAATATTAGCTCTAAGACGTCATCCAATCCAACTTTATTTCTTTAACAGATGGGAAAAATGAGACCTAAACTGTTTAGTGATTGTGACGGATCCAAGAATAGAAATCTCAATCCAATGGCTCCTATTGCAATACTCTATTACATCCCTCTGAGAATGAAAACTGTCAAGCCACTCAAACTGAATGGATGAGCCTAAAAAAATCACTTAAAAATTAAAGATTTGTCAATAGAATCATCCTGGTAATACCAGAGATGGGTTAATAGAACTGTCGATGCTCATATCATTTTAGATTTTAAAGAATATAGCTCTTCTTCCAAGATGTTTCCTATGTCATGATTGTAGATAATTATCTATCTATAAATCAAGCAATAAATCAATACATATACGTAAAGCAATTAATGTATATATGTATATAATCTAGGAGCTGAGCAGATATGAAATATATGACATGAACACCAGGCAGCCTACCACAATGAGACAAAGGGATACAATATTGGTGGGGCCAAGAGGCTTTATTGATGCCCAGCTGGCCCTTTCCCTAGGAGACCCTCTCTGACTTATCTCTGCTAGAAGTAAGCAGTACAGATCTGCTACTGTCCCACATGGCTTAGCACTGCTTTCCCCATCAACTGCGGGGATGTGTACTCACCTTATGCCAGCTTCATAGGTGCAGGGCTGGTCTTATCATAAATGGGATTCAATTCCTGCTTCTCAGTGGAAGCAGTTCCCACTTCTGGGCACATAGAAAGTGCTCAATACACATGTGTCGAACGGAAAAATAATATGGCATGATTCTTATCTAAAGAGAGCTTATATTCTGAGGGTCAATATTACAAAAGTAAAAATAAATCTAGTTTAAGACTCCATACCTTAACATGAGTGTTCTAGATACTAAGAAAACTTGAAAGAAGGAAAAAGCTGTGTAGTTTCAAGATATCAAAGATTTCATGGGAGCAATAGAGTTGGAAATGATCCTCAAAGGAATAATATGGTTTATAGCTAGGGTAACCGTACAATTTCTTGTCCAGTCTAGGACATGTTTGAGAGTGAAAGGAGGCACCATTTGTTACATAAAGGTAACCAGTATAAACTGAGATTGTCGGAAGTAAATGTGGACAAATGATCCCCATATTTATAAAAGGCGAGAGGAGAGTTCAGGGCATTTCAAAAGAAGGAAATTCGAAAGAGCCTTCAATGCTAGGCCAAGGAGCTTGATTTTATTGCACACAAATCAAAACCATTTAAGCAAAGCTGATTTTCAAAATACTTAACAGCATGGCGTGGGTACTAACAATGAAAAGAGTAAGGCCGTAACAGTGCCCACCAGCTGCATATCATTTATGCATTTAAAATTTTTCTGCAGGAGACTGACATGATGAAATTGGTATTTTAGAAAAATGGATATGGCACTGACATACAAGATCAATGAGGAAGAGATAAGAGCAAGGGCCAGCAAATATTTGTTGTGAATGGCCAGGTAGTATATATTTTAGATCATATGGTCTCTGTTGCAACATTCAACCCCACCACTGTAGTCTAAAATCAGCATTAGTTGATATATAAACAAACTGGTGTCACTGTGTGTCAATAAAACTTCATTTACAAAAAGAATGCAGGGTGGATTTGGCTTGTGAGCCAGAGTTTGCCAACCCTTAAACCATAGGTAGAAAAGACTGGTTAAATGGCAATTGTAATACTTCAGGCTCTTAGTGTCAGCTAGGTTTGTAATAGAAGGGATCAAAATACATACATTTATCTATATAAAATCTCAAAAAATATTAACTGGTTATAGTTGTCTGGATAATTTGGGCAAAATCCATCTTTAGCAATCTGAAAAATCCAAATAATGGAGGACAAAGCATTTTTACCTGTATTATCCAGATCGGTTCTTTCCTTTGCTTTCTGTTCATGAACACAGTCCTAGCCTTCAGAAAGGATGTGCCTATACACATACCAAAGGGGTCAAAATGAATAAAAGCAAATAATTAACTCAGTCACATAAACAGATGCCATATAATCAGTTTAACTGAAATTTTCGCTAACTTAAATTATGAATCCAGGAAGGATGATGAAGACATGACTACAAACCAAATGAATCCGTATGTTGAGGATATCAAGTAGCAAAATTTAGCCAGAGAAGGTGGATGAAATATCTAAGAAGCTAGAGCACCTTTGAAACAAAGACCCAAGAGAATAGTAATGCTATGTCATTAGGGGGAGGCGGAATTTTTAAGTCATTAGAAAAAGAGAAAATAAGAGCATTTTAAATGACACTAATTGTATGCTGTGTTATATGACTTGAACTAAAGAACACACTGATTTTTGAAATATTTGATAAGGGCAAATTTAGGTATTTAGAGTGCAGAAAAAGATACAATCATTGAAATGGGACTGTGTGGACAAAAATGCATGTCCAATAACAGCCAAGCGTGGCTAAGAGAGTTAGGGGTGAATAAGGAGTGACACAGTAGATTCTGGCAATAAAAGAGGTTTATTATCATTTCTATCCAGCCTGTATCCATTGAGAACCTAAAACTGTCACTAAGAAGTTAGAATGTCAAACCCCCATCCAGTGGTTTAAATTTTTTTTTTTTTCCAACGTTTTTAATTTATTTTTTTTGGGACAGAGAGAGACAGAGCATGAACGGGGGAGGGGCAGAGAGAGAGGGAGACACAGAGTCGGAAACAGGCTCCAGGCTCCGAGCCATCGGCCCAGAGCCTGACGCGGGGCTCGAACTCACGGACCGCGAGATCGTGACCTGGCTGAAGTCGGCCGCTTAACCGACCGCGCCACCCAGGCGCCCCCCATCCAGTGGTTTAATCAGTGGTCAAGTGATGCATTGAGGAGATGTCAATGGAATTGACAACAAGGTTCCAGAACTTCTGGTCATTTTGGTTAGGTCTCTCAAAGAACTGTTCCCCAGTGGGGTTGGGGGGTCAAATTGCTATTTTGCTTTTTTTTTGCTAAAATTTATTAGGTTGATTTCATTAAGTTGGCTGACCAACTGGCAAGCAATTTGATAATTGGGTAATTTGGTGGCCTATATAGGCACAGCCTGCATTACTTGCTATTCTGACTCTATTGTTTAGAAGACTCGAGGAAATTGTTACCATCAAAAAATAGCTCCCTTATCCCAGTTCTTTATAGGATACCAAATATGCTATCACCAAAAGGGACAAAATAGATAAAAATGACTCACAGTTAGTTCACAGGCAGCAAATGTAGAGGGGTCAGATGAGTAATCTTAAAGCTGAAGAGGGCAATGGAGGAGTACAGAGAAGGAAGACAGTAAACTTTTGATGCAATTCTTGGCATAAAGTCTGAGTAAGTAATGTTTCTCTCTATGTACTCTCCCTACTCCTTTCTGGCCTTGTTAGGTGACAGGCTGATCCATTAAAGGACATGGTGCCAGTGACTAACAATAGCTTTAATGTACTCTGTCTCCAGAGGGTATTTGCATTTTAAGAGGGGACTCTGGAGGCCTAACATAATACATTAGAATACACCTCTACTAGGGAGAATTTCTAGCACAGTTGTTAGTCCAAAGAGAATCTAGGGTCTTAAGAAGGGTAAATCTACCCAGTGCCCTCCCTGATCATCCCATGTTGGCAGACACCTACTCTGATGGAATATAAATCTGGAATATAAATCACAGGATATACCATACTAGCATCAGCATTTTTAGTGAAGAATTAAAAATATCTAAGCCAGCTATTCTTCCACTCTGGATGCATATTAGAATCACTTTTGGGCCTTTGAACAATAAGATGCCTAGGACCCGCCTAGGACCCACCCAGGTCCCAATTCTCAGGTTCCGAATTTATTCATCTGGAGGGAAAGCCAGGCATTTGCATTTTGAAAAGCTCCCCATGAGATTTTAATGTGCAGAGGGATTTGACAACCATCAACTGAATTCTAGACTCTTAGGGTTGGAAGTCATAGAGACCAATCTCTACTTCTTGACAAGCTTGCCAAGTGATTACCACCTTCTGCTTACACATCTCCAGGGAAAGGATGCCTCCAGGGAGCCCTCCTTCTCTGGACATGATTTCCTCATCAACTACAGCCAACACACTCTCCTGGGAAGCAAGAGAAACTATGAGAACGTCTCTACTTTCTAAGGTCAATGACCCACCCCAATTCTCAGTAACCAGGACTGAAACAAGTTTAAAACTAAAAAAGGAGTAAAGTTATCAGATAAATAGAGATAGAGATAGACATAGACATAGACATAGAGGAGAGAGAGAGAGAGAGAGAGAGAGAGAGAGAGAGAGAGAAGGAGAAAAAGAAAGCGAGAGAGAACGCTTTAGTATCAGGAAGTCCAATAAGAAAAGGTGCTTTGATGTTTGTTTACTGTTGCCCTTCAGCTGAAATGGTTATTTGTTCATCAAACCTAACAAACTCAGATGTCTATGCAGCTTAGCATGGGCTAAAGGAATTAGAAATGGGTACTGGTTTAGAACTGTTTTCCAACCATGACTCTGTAGCTTTTAAAATGCTTTGTGTCCATTCTTTCTCCCTTTCCCTCTTTAATGACAGCAGTTGGTACTTAATTCCAGACACCCTTACCCTGTTTTCTCTTCTTATTATCCCTCATTTTTGGAGATTTTGATAGAAAATTTAAACTGTTTACTTTTCTGTAGTGGTATCTTCAATAGTATATTCTCTAGCACACTAGCAGCATTTATTCAAACAAAATCTATTCAAACGAAATTTCCATAGTCAAATTGTTTTCAGAAATGTTGGATTAAACATTAGAACTGACTTATTTATTACAGGACTTTTAAGAGAGTTTATTTTGCTAATATGCATTGTGAATCTCCAAGAGCAAATTGCAGCACTCCTCAACTTTGATTATGGAAATCTTTAAAATGAAGCATCTTCAGGACTAGTGTATTGCAGAACATTCTTTACGATGGACAATGAGGAGGGCACCTGTTGGGATGAGCACTGGGTGTTGTATGGAAACCAATTTTACAATAAATTTCATTTAAAAAAAAGGATGGACGAACTGGTCATCACTGTAATCTAGATTGAGGAGCACTAGTTTGGAAAGCGTGGTCAGAATTGGTAGGGAATTTGGTGATAAGAGACAGCTTGTCCCTTTGCTTATTCCTATTTTTTATCTTTCCCTCTACCTGCAAACCTTCTTCAGCCTTTCTTGCCAATGATGATCTCCAGCTTCTCTTCTCTGAACACCTGCACGCTCACTGGCTGTAGTGCTCTAATTCTACACACTGAGAAAATGAGTATCTTTTCCTCTCTAATTGTTTTGTTTTTCTTCAAAAAGGAGTAAGCTCTTTTAGGGCACAGCGGTACATTCTTCTTTCCTATGTCCCACTGTGACTACCCCAGTGCTGGCCTGAACAATTTTTTAATTAATTAAATAAATGTTTACAGAACACATACTATATCCCAGACTTGAAAGTTAGCTTTTTTTTGTACAGTAAAACTATATGCCATTGTAGTGCCCCTGACCAAATTCCCCAATCCATATTCCAGCACTCCGCTAACCCTACTTCTCTCAACCTGACACTCACCTCTTTTACCAAGGATTTATATGATTTGAACTGTACAGAAGCACCATTTGACCATTTTGGACCACAAAAATAAGAACCATTTCCATTTGGTTCTTAAAACATTACCATGCAAAGGTATTCTGTATCCTCAGCCCAGCCTCCTACTCTTCTTTTATGTTCATTGCTGGCTAGTGATTGCTGATGGTCCCAACAATGAGTTGAATCCTCTTGCCTTTAATCGATAGAGTTTCTATGGTGGTCGCTGTTACAACTATAATGGCACACTGGGCTTCGATTTCTTGAGTGCAATCTCTGGACTATGCAGAGTTCGTATTGCACTCGTATTTGCCTTCACCAAGACTGCTGATATCCAGATAGTTCCTCTCCAAGGACTGCTTGTCACATTATTGTGCTGATCTGCTTCTGAATCAGATCCTGAGTTCCTGTGCTTTGTTCTCCAATATTTCCTAACTATTTGCTTATCTTTGTCTTGAATACTTAATCCAAACTTACGTTTGTACACTCAGACTCTACACTGCCCACTTGCTTACATTTAGCCTTCAGGGCATTGATCCCTGACCTCTGACTCTTCCTATGCTGGGCCTCCAGCTAATCTGGACCTCTCTGAGTATTACTCTCAACCCATATCCTATAATTTGGAACTTTGCTTATGCTCTGTCTCTTCTGATTCCCTGGATACTGTTCTCAGCTTCATCCTTATACTTACTTTGGTGTTTGAGCCAAGTCCCAATGGGACTTTAGTTAGACCATTAGCTATAGGCCCCCTGGTCCAACTTGGCTTCTATTTCTGGTCCTTCTTTGCTTGTCTTATTTTTCAATAATCATTGATACAGACATGGTAGTCAATAGACTTTTTTTAAAAAAGAAAATAACTTAATTTAACTACTTTATAAACGTTTCCAACATCATATTTTGTACAAAGGTATTTGGTGAAATAGGAAAACTGTTCATCATTTATTACTGATATAAAAGCCAAGATCCAAAATCTTGTGTACAGTATTGTTCCATGAAAAAAATATGTGACAAACACACACACACACACACACACACACACACACACTTGCATAGAAAAAAAGACTGAAAGACTGTATATAAAAATGTTGACAGTGGTTTTGTTTACATGATTGAGTGACCAGGGAATTTTTTTGTTTGCTTTTTTTCTCCATTTTCAAGTAATCTATAATGAGCATTTGATATTTTTGTACTTGGGAAAAATACATTATTTTTAAATAAGTTTTCTAACAAAAGAGTTAAAAATGTGGTTATTGGGACACCTGGGTGGTTCAGTCGATTAAACCCTGGACTTCAGCTCAGGTCATGATCTCATGGTTTGTGGGTATGAGCCCATGTCGGGCTCTGTGCTGACAGTTCAGAGCCTGGAGCCTGCTTCGGTTTCTCTGTCTCCCTCTGTCTCTGCCTCTCCTCTGCTCGACCCCTGTCTCTCTCTCTGTCTCAAAAATAAATAAACATTAAAAAAATATTTTTTAAATGTGGTTATCATCTTAGTGTTTGATCACTGTGGCCAAAGGCAGACTCCTCCTATCAGTAATATCATAGAGTATTCCTTCCGTGACCCAAGATGCATTAGGCCCCCACTATCTTCAACTTCTTCTGTAAGCACATTTCTCCCTGGGAGGTCGTGGCAAGGAGCTAGTGACATGGGAAAGACATCCAGGAAGGGAAGGGAAATCTCAGCAATGGACTCAGATGCCATTCTCCCTGTGAAGACATAAAGGTCATACCATTGTGATTCCCTACCCCCCTTTTTAATTTTTTTAATGTTTATTTATTTTTGAGAGAGAGAGAGAGAGAGAGAGACAGAGTGTGAGTGGGGGAGGGTCAGAGAGAGAGGGAGATATAGAATCTGAAGCAGGCTCCAGGTTCTGAGCTGTCAGCACAGAGCCCCAATGCGGGGCTCGAACTCACAAACAGTGAGATCAGACCTGAGGTGAAGTCAGACGCTTAGCCAACTGAGCCACTTAGGTGTCTATCCCCCTTTTTTAATGGACTGAACATGACACAATAATGCTTGAAATTCAAGCCACTCTTTGTGACTTCTGTGAGTTAAAAATGCCCTTTTTAGTATGAAACACAGAATGGTATCTTCTCTGAAGCAGCAGAGACCATTTAGCAATCACAAAGAGTAGACTCACTAAAAACTATGAATGTGTAGAAAATACTGAGGTATGAAGTGAGCAGGCCCTGCAGAGAGAAACCATGTCCTTTATACTCTAGTCAGGAGTCACAAAACATAAACGTTTATAAGGAGTCAGATAGAGAAAGAGCTAGCAAGAAATAATGGACATCAAGGAGTTCTGGGAGCATGAAAACGTATATAAACTCAAGGGAGTTGCTACCAGTAGAGTTTTTAGTGCAGTGGTTCTCAGAAACTTCCATGGATAGCCAAACCCCCAAGGGGCTAGAGAACATTCAGGGATCATCCTTCAGCAAGTTTAAGATAAAACCAAGCAACCTATGTTTGGGTGATTTTGATGCTTGTGGACTGCAATCTGAGAAACCATGATATAGTGGTTAAGAGCTTGGAAGATGGAGACAGAAAACAAAAAACCTGTTTGAATACTGGTCCTGCCATTTACTAGCTATGTGACCATGGCCAAGTCCCCTAAACACTCTGAGCCTGTTGCTTCATCTTCAAGCAGAAATGCCGAGAACCTACCTCATAGGGTGGTGGTGAAGAGTGACATAATTAATCAAAAACTTCTAGCATAAAGATGCATTTCACAAATTTTAGCTACCACAACCACTGCCACTATCACCATCATCAGTAAGGCATATTATAACTGTTAAAGGGGTGGCAAATATATTATATGCTATAGGAGTTGGAAGAGGTGAGCGATGACTTCTTTATTTCCAGAATGGTCAAAAACTCTTCACCAGGAAGATGCGACTCGACCCGGGCCTTGAAAAAGTAAGAAAGGTTTGGCAAGGTAGGGAAAAGAGAAGATACACAAAGACAGTGAGGACGTAAAACTTCACCTACTCCCTAATTGTTCCAAGGTCCAGGTCTGGAGAAGAGCAGACCATTTATCCTGACAGACCTAGATACAGTCAAGGAAAAACCCTGGGCAAATCTGCAGCTGAGGTTAGATGGGGAACAGGAACTCTGAGACCTTCTATGCCTTTGACTGGAACTTATCTCTAGGACCAATTAGACTATTTAGGCAGGACTGAAAGTAAAATTCTGTGCTATACGATGGAGTGGCTCATTACCTACTAAATAAAAAACCAACGTATCCGACCTCCATTGAGATGGTTCCAATGTAATGGAGGGGTGAGGTGACAGGGCTGGTCTAACTACTAGCTTTGCTGCTGACCAGCTGTGGAACTTTTGGGACAGCCCCTTAACCAATCTTCAAACGATTTCCTCCAGTGCAAACTGTGGCTGTATTATTATCTGTCATGACTACACTTTTGAGTTTACAGGTTTGACATCCAAGGCTCCTTCTTGCCTAATTATTTGCCTCTAGTTAGAGTAATTTCGCAGTATGTCCATTGATTTATATGGTTTTGTAAACTGAATTCTAAGCCATATATTTTATATAACAGACAGATAGGAACCAGGAAATGTTTCGAGATCTTTGCTTTTCCAACAAGGTATAACTTTTCTGCATTCTAAATATAATCTTACAGAGCAGGTGTAAATAATACTTTGGTATGTATCTCACTAGTTGATATTAAGCAGTATTTTTAAGACCCAATCTTGTTTCCATTAAAATGCTCCATTCCTGATTGGACATGGCCCTAGAATTAGTTCAGGTGCCAGGATTTTGTTAGGTTGCCTCTTGATCAATTCCTTTATAAGCAGTTAGGGCCTTTCTTCCTCTCTCCTTGATGAGTAATATAATCACCCTATTTTGACTTTTAAAATTAATTAAAGTGATAAATTTAGTTTATGCTTTTACTGTTCCAGATTTTTTAGGTCGTCTTTGCTATTCTTTTAGTCTCTCTCTCTCTCTCTCTCTCTCTTTTTATACAAGATAAAAAGCAAAACTCACGAAACAAATAAGCAGACAACCCAAAAGGCACAGAGAAAGAACAGACCACATAGCCATCTCTCTCCTGATAGTAACATGAACCTAACATGTCTGGACTGTTGCCATCAGAAAGTGGCACTTGTCTACTTTTCAGACAGACCCGGCATTTGAATGTACAGTACTCTGTTCCTAGAGAATGTGTCTTAAAGTAGGTCCCATATGGCAAATTCCTGTCTGCGCATGTGCCAAAACCTGACTGTGTGTGCTGTTGCCTTTTTTTTCTGTTTGATCATGGACAGAAACCAAGGAACAAGTGGTTAAAGACAATTAGAATTGGAATGAAGTCAGTGGCCTGAGTAAATAGCATGGGAGAGAAATTGGGGATACAAAGAGAGATGAGAACTCCCTGTATTATTTTTCCATACCTACTACTGCCACTGGCTGATACGTATAATGCTTACCAGACACTTTTATAACACCTTTAAACGCATTTGCTTGTTTAATCTTCACAACAATTCTATTAGTAAATACTGTTGTCACCCCCAGTTTAGAAATCAGGAGACGGAGGCATCAAGTTAGTTTAGTGACTCACCCAAGGCAATAGCTGGGCAGCGCACAGGTCAAAACACTAAAACTAATTGAAGAAATTAGATTTCGGCACAAGACGTCTGGATCCAGAGTATAAATACTATGCTATTTTCAAGAAAAGGAATTGCATTCAGTTTAAATATTTATATACAGTGAACTATAAAGAATGCGTAATGGGTTCTGATATCAACTTGTCGTTTTCCCTCTCTAGAGAAGGAGGGTGACTCCATCTGTTCTGTGTACCTGATATGATCCTTGCCTTGCTCTGACTCCACAGGGATGCCCTCTTTTGGTTTCAGGGTTTGTTATCAAGTGGCCTAACCAGTTAAAGATGAAGGTTATATAGCCTTTAGAAAGAAAGGGCTGCATCCCTCCATCTTTTTTATTCAAGCAAAGAAAGTAATTCCCCCCTCAATCAAAGAGAGGTGTAGTGTATTGTGGAGTGTCCAGGAAACGGAAAGCAAGTGATCCTTTTGAATTCATCAGTTAAAGGAATAGAAGAGAGTGCCTTAGAGTTAGAGCCGAAGTTGTTGCCATGACTCTGGCCACTACCCATGGGCAACTGCAGTTTTTCCACCCCTCTCTTCCACCAGCAGTTTTATCTCCTACATAGAGCAGTGGACTAAGGTATGCATAATTTTGCTACCGGAAGCTTTCTTTCCAGAAGTCTGCAGATGGTGAGAAGGTGGCACTGAGAGGGGAGCTACCTGGGAAAGCATCAGCTTCTCGGGGAGGTGTAGTTGCAGAGGGAGGCAGCACAGCATTATGGTACGGAGCATAGACTGGAGCCAGGCTGCTTAGGTTCCAGTCCAGGCTCTGGGACATACTGGCTGCATGATGGTGGGCTATTTGCATAGCTCTTTTTTGCCCTGCGTTTCTCAAAAAGAAAATGGTGATGGCCACATACTAGTACCTAACTTAGCTGTTTGGCATGTTATGAAAATAAATAGCTTAATATTTGTAAAACTGTCACATGATAATTAGCACCATGAGAGTGTTTATTAAAATATACATAGAGCCCCGTAAAGTTGGTTTTCACACCAGTTTATTACTCAGTTTTTGCTCAATATGCAAAGAGTTGTCTTTGTGCACTGATAAAAGTGAAAAAAAATCTTTGTGTCTCTCAAACATTGCACATGAAGTTGTTTCATGCTTTTATGAAGACAAAGCCTCCCCTGCCCTTTCTCAGCATTTTCTTCGTGCAACAGTAATGATTTGGTTTTTTACTTCGGTAACTGTTCTAGCTAGAACACTGCCATTAAAAGAAAAAAAACCCTTTCAGTTACAAATCCAAACTTGTATCAGAACAAAAGTGAGGTCCCAGATGTGAAAGCACTTTAAAACCTAAAGAGACCCTGAAATTCCGGTGTGAAAGCCTTTTTTAAGATTGAGTCTTTGGGATGGCCAGCTTTTAAGGGTATCTTGAACAACAAATGTGAATATTTGAGACTAATAGTAATAACAATAACATGAATAATTAACCCTTACTGAGTCCTCACAATGTACCAAGAACTGTGCTAATGCTTCCCATGCATTATTCCATGTAAATGATGTTTGGGGCTGCTGCTTCTGCTGTTGAGTCTCTGAGGACTGGTTTATTCCCTTTCTTCAGCTAGGAGGGAAAAAAACTAAGACATCACAAGAGAGGAAATCAAGTTGGTTTTAATTTTGCTGACAATGGGGGGAGAATATTCACTTCCCCCTTCTCTGCTTCTAAGTTGTTTTAACAATGCTTTGGGTTATTAATCCCTTATGTAACCATGGTAGAGTAGGCATTTTAATGACAACAAGCTCATTTTAATGATACAAAAAAAAGCATCCTCCTTAAAGAAAAGGAGGGAGAGGAAAAAAAGAAAAGGAAGGAGGAAGGAGAGGTAAGAAAGGGAAGTCAACTCTGTTCCCAAATGATTTGAATCACAGGCTAGAAAATAACATCACCAATATCTAGGACATCTATTCTCTCCTCTCTCTCTGTCTCTGTCTGCTGTCTGCTGTCTCTCTCTCTCTCTCTCTCTCCCCCCTTTTCTCTCTCCTTTCCCCCCTCCTCCCCACTCTCGCTCTCCTTCTCCTGCCCCCTCATTTTAAGCTAGAAAAAAGAGAGAGAGAGAGAGAGAGAGAGAGAGAGAGAGAGAGAGAGAGAGTCTTTAAGCTCTGTAATCAAAGAGAAAAACTAGGACCTTTCATGCCAACCAAAGTCACCATTTTAAGGTTCTTGCTACTTCTCCAGGAATTGAGCTTCTGGGGAGTCCTATACACATGAAACACTTTTCGTCATTTCCAAACAATCTCTCACTGGCTCCACGAGTCACTTCAGAAAATAATTTAAGAGGGATAGTAAACAAGATACAGCCAGGACTACATTATGTTTCATTTTCTGTGCCCTGGAGTGGGATCATCCTAAGGATTGATTGGCAGTCTGGAAGATGACCTTGAGTTAGTTGAGGGAACCTGGATTCTATAGAAGGTGTTGGCTTGCTTTGGCCATGTGATCCCATCCTGCCAGGCATCTCTGGATCTTTTTTCTCCCCAGGAACATTTTGTCTTGTGTTTTTTTTTTTTTTCTGTATGGCTATAGAACAGACCAGGATCAGAATAATACCATGTTTTAAGGCATTCATTTTCCGACTGCTTTAATTTACCTCATGTAGGACAATGAGAATCATCTGTTCTCCCTTAAATGTCAGACATAATCCCTTAACCATTTAAAACTAGCTGGTAAGGTGCCCATCACATGCAAACTGGATCTAGATGTTGATGTTACCACAGTAGCCTTCAGAATACACAGAGTTCATTTATTGATATGCACAGTGCTCATTGATGTGTACACAGAGAGTAATTGAGATGATAATTTAAACATTGTTATAAACACTTGTGGGGGAGAGCTTCCCTAGCTTCCATGCACAAGGAAGCCAGTCCACAGATTTTTAGGCTTCAAATTGAGTCAAGGAATTGAGGCTTAACAGGTGGTCTTCTTTATGTGCAAAATTCATGCCACAGACATCCAGCAGTCTTCTGCTTTTAGCCCTATTTCCTCTAGTCCAGGTAGGTTTGTAATAAATTTTCCTCATCCTCTGGCATAGTGCTGGGATCGGTGGGTGAAAAAGGAAGCCGGTTAAAGAATAGAAGCCCACTCAGGCTAGTTTAAATTACAAAGGGAAGTTGCATTAGAAGGATGAAATTGGGGCAAGGCTCTGGAAGAAATGGAGTGAAGGAAACACCATATTTTGTATAGAAAATCATTAGGCAGCTATATATTCCTTTTTTTTTCTTTGTGCTACATGGTCGGTTTGTTTCTATGTGCTCTTTTCTACTGTTTTCTCTTTATAGAGTAGCTTTCTCTATTTATTCATGGTTTCTCTGCTTTCCCAGAACTATGGCTTATAAGTGACTTCGTCTTGCCATGGCACCAACTCTGACCCAATTGGAGATGACCTTATAGCTAATTCATTCAGTTACCGTGTCCAAATAATGGCCTCTGCATAGCTTATAGATTGGTAACTTCTGGGTCAGGTGTTCACCCCAGTTCAAAACATGAGCACCATTCTTTCATCAGGGACTGAAACTATGTGGACAGTTCCAAGTAAGGAGGCTTTGGCTAGGTGACAACTCATATCAACTATATATGCCATTTGTGGATTTCAGAGAAATAAAGGTCTGCATTAGTTAGGGCTCTTTGGGCGACAGAAAGCACAGTTCAAACTAGTTTATTAAAGACGAGGGAATATATCAGGTCACATATGTGAAAGTTTCAGGAATAAGGCTGACTGAAGTGGGGAATTCAAATGATATGTTTTAGGAATCTCTTGACCTCTGCTTTCTTTTGTGCTGGAAGCCATCTCCAACGAAGTAATGAAGAAGACAGCATCTCTAAACTTATATTCTACTAGAGTAATAACCTCAGCAGAAAAACAAGCAAAACAAAAAACCCCACAAGCTCCTCATGTCTAATAATTTCTATAAGTGTCTTAGGATTTTCTCTAATTCAACTGGTTTGGATATCTGCTCACTCCCAAGCCAGGACAATATTGTCCTTTTATTGGCCAGTCCAGGGTTATTTGCTCATCTTTAGATCTGGAAAGATTGATTAAGTCAAAAGGAAGAGGTAGGCTCTTTAACCAGAAAAGAGGATGTTGGACAAGTAAAAATAATTGATGCCCACATCACTGGCACATAGAGGATTAAAACAATGCCCTTAATCTCATCTGTATTCTTCTCAAATCAATAACCACCTAGCTTTAAGGGCAGTAGGTCAGTTAAAATATCAAGCATGCTGCATTGATAACAACTTTCTTAGTAAACCATCTGTATATGCAGGGAGGTTATATGTGGCCATACCAGTAATATTGAGGATGTATGTTCAAATACAACCAACACTGATATAATCAAGGCATGTTTGGCTACTACTCTGTGGACTGTTCATCCTCCTTCTGAACCTCAGCTTACCCGTGTGCAAATGAAAGCGATTGTACTAGACAAGCTTGCCAGGGACGTTTCAAACGCTGACATACAATTTAACTTCAGGTGCTCAGAGAGTAACCACTTGGAAGACTCTAAGATAAGCATTTAAATATGAACTGATCCTCATGTCAAGAGTCCCAAAATAATAGAGTAATTGGACCTTTGGTTATACTATCAATACTATTCATATGCCCTGAACATGGGCTTTGTGCTTTAAATTTTTCTTTGTAGTCATAGGAAATCGTTTCCACTGAATCATCCGAACTCACTTTCAACCGATTCTGGGATGCATCTGTGAAACAGCTGATCACACTTACACTTACGCGGCAGATAAAACATGGTCAAAGCCAACTGGCCCATTTTGTAGAAAGAAACCAAGATAAAACTAATTTATCCATTAGAATTCTTTATGTGCTAAGTGACTAAAAACCCAACTCAAAGTAATTTGTATAATGAAAAGAATGTGTAGAGGAGACCCACATAACTTAAAATTCTAGAGGTAAATAAAGCTTGATCCAACAACTCGAACAATGTCACTGACAACCGAGTCTCTCTACATCTTTCTCCTTGAACTTCTGCAGTACGGCCTTCATTCTCATATTCCACTTGGTAGATACTTGGCAGCTCTAACCTTTTCCACCTCCTAGTAACAAAATGGCTGATACCAATGGCTGCAATTCCAGACTTCCCACTATCCCTATCCCACATAGGGGAAGACAGAATTTCTTCCATTAGTTTCTGCACTAGTCCTATTCATTCTCTATAATTATCATAAATTCAGTCTAATATTCATCCTCGAACTAATCACTTTGGCCAGGAGGATGAGATTTGCTGATTTGTTTGCACCAGTCAGTGCCCATCCCTGGATTTAGGGGATGGAATCAATCACATCCAAACCATAATGACTGAAAGCCAAGGAAGAATGGATTCCTCGACAATCACTATGTCATTGCTAGAAGAATAGAATATGGCTGCTGGAGAGACAAACAAGTGTCAATGTTTAGATGAAAATAATAGGTCTACAATATGTCAAACCAAAGAACTATACCCTTTAGTTAAATATCAGAAATACCTTATTTTTCTATGAAGATAATTAGATAACCGGTAATAATAACCGATAATTCTATAACCGGTTACTTAATAAATAATAACCAGAACTTGAAGAGGTCTAAACAGGAAATAGCTTTATTTTTTCACCCCATATCATCTTAAATCATGCTATTGAGACCTCTTTCCTAGCCCTACAATGACTCCTAGGAAGAGTGTGTAGCTTTTCAGGTATTGTCATCTGTAAGGATTGTTTCACCTCGAATATTAAGACTTTTTTAGTTACTGAAGAATCTAGCCAGTGTAAAGCAAAACTTCAGTCTCCTATGTTCCCCCTTTCTCTAGTTCAAGGATCTACAGTCAGGAAACGGGGTAACCTTTCTTCATTCCTAATGGCTCTTATACTCCTGTTCTTTCATCCTCCTATTGACTGGGACAGAGGAAAAAAAAAATAAGCAAGAGTCTGTTTTTACTTAATTGCTGCTTCTGACAATTCTCTCTTGGCTAACACTGAGGGCCATTGTGACTGGCATGGAAATCTAGGCTCTTCAATGAGGCGTTAATTTTTGAGTTCTCTGAGGCTGCTTCTCTAGATGCCACGACAGTATAGTTTCCTAATGCAGGCAATATCAGCTCTCCATAACCAGAACTAATGTGCATTTTGAAAGCTACAATTTTTCAAATGGGGCAGCAATTTACTAAATCAGAGTGAAGTTCTTGTAGGAACATGGAAAAACCGAAGAAGTTCTTACACAGTTAACAGAAAACAACCATAATGACAGCAATTGAAAGTAAAACATATTTGTTATGTAAGCATCATGTTTTATCCCTTTTTTTTACAGGAGTTGTATACATGAAGCCTATTCTGTCTGAGCCTCACTGGACCTCATTCTGTCCTCTTTCATATTTCCTATCCCGTACTCACTCACTGCTCATTTTTTGGCAGATACAGTTCTTATACTGATCCTCTTTATCCTTGGGCCTCTTCTAATATTGACTCCACCCCCCCCCCCCTTCCAGGTTCTTTTTAAATCGAATTGTGGATTGTTTTTAAAGAGTAAGATAATAGAATATAGAGAACAGACTTTAGAAACCTCAAAGCAACACAGATTCCAATCAAACATTGTTTAGTTGTTTACCAAAAGACCTAGGTCAATCAAAATAGGGATAAGAGGAACTCTTTCAGAGCATAAAATACCCAGTTTAAATGCTTACTTTGACACTTTTATATATTAATTTGACAGGTCTTTGAACTTCTGGTCCTCTTTCCTCTATCCTCATACTGTGTTACTGTATTTGTCTGCCTTCTGTTCTTTCACTCCCTTTCCTAAACTCATTTCAACATTTGTCTCTGGCCTTTTGTTCACAAGAATATTATGGTAAGTGAGTTTCCTCATTCCATTCCTCTTGGTAATTTTGTGTCATTTTTCCTACTCTGTGCTTATTAAAAAATGGAGAAGAAGCATTTCATTAAACCTGATAGGCACAATGAGTCATTTAATATAGTTACGAAACCCAATTCATAATAGTATGACTTATTCCAATGTCCCTGGAGTTATTTATGGCCTAGGGAGGCAGAGTACTCTTTGTATTCCAGAGAAGAAACAGAGAAAAAAAAAATAAAGGAAAAAAAAACCTTTAGATGTTCTAAATCAAATTAACTTTGAATTAGCCAGCACATAACAAGGGAAAAAATACTCATGACACTTAAATACATACAGTTGACCATTGAACAACATGGGTTTGAACTGCCTGGGTGCACTTATACATGGATTTTTTTCGGCAAATACAATAGAGTACTGTAAATGTGTATTTCTCTTCCTTATGATTTTCTTAATAACACTTCTTTTTTCCTCTAGCTCACTTTATTGTAAAAATACAGTATATAGTATTTATAACGTAGAGTATATGTGTTCATTGACTGTTTCTGTTATTGGTAAGGCTTCCAGTCAACAGTAGGCTATTAGTAGTTAAGTTTGGGGGGAGTCAAAAGTTATATGCATTTTGACTGCAAAGTGGGGAGGGGTCAATGCCCCTCACCCCCACATTGTTCTAGGGTCAACGGTACACACATAATCTCACACACAAAATTACTCCAAAGGTTGCCTGAGAGCTTATTTTCCCTCTTTCAGTGTTCTCTTCCTTTAGGGAAAACATTCTCCCCCAGATAAGTTGCTATTCCAACTGGAAAAATAGGACATGTACATGCTAATACACACGTGTGTGCTCACGCACATATACACATACATGTGCACCCAGAAATTAGCAACTGTTTTAGTGTATAGCTTTAGAAGATCAACTAACAGTCTTCATGCTCCTATTCTAGTCCCTAGCGTCTCTGTTTCAGCCATTCCCCGCTTCTTTCCCTCTCATGGCCCTCCCTGCCCCCTGCCCTCCATTTCCCCATGGGGATAGATCACTTTTACAGCTTACCTACTGACTTCAATCTCCACGAAGTTCAAAATACAACTTTATAATTTGCTTTTTATTCTTTTTATTTCAAGACTGGGCGTTCCGGGCCGCATCATATAAGATTTTGATCAGATAGCTCCCTTCTTCAGAGAAAACTCCGAGAATTTTCTATAAGCAACCTCACAGTGCCCTCTGCTTCCTCCTTACTTTATCCCATAATCCAGTCTTTATGCTCCACCTTCTTCATCCAGGGGAGAGACTCCCCTGCTAAGTCTGGGCAGTCTCTTTTAATATCTTTTGTGAGAAGAGTTCCGGCCTCATAAATGTATTTAATATCCTGTTAAGTTCCTAATCTCTCTCCCCTACCCTCCCCCCTCCACTTCCCCTACCCTCCCCCCTCCACTTCCCCCTCCCCTCCCCTTCCCTTCACTTCCCTTCCCTTCTCTTTTTTCCACCTTCCCTTCCCTCCCTCCCTTTCCCTTCCTTTCCTTTTCCTTGCTTTCCCTCTCCTTCTCCCTCCTTCTTTTTCCTTTAGCTATATTCTCATTTCCTTAAGTGAAATTTTTGGTATCAAGAGGCTCTACCTTAACTTTTTTAATGTTTACTTATTTTTGAGAGAGAGAGAGAGAGACAGAGCATGAGTGGGGGAGGAGCAGAGAGAGAGGGAGACACAGAATCCGAAGCAGGCTCCAAGCTCTGAGCTGTCAGTACAGAGCCCGATGTGCAGCTCGAGCCCACGAACTGAACTGTGGGATCGTGACCTGAGCCGAAGTCAGACGCTTAACTGACTGAACCACACAGGCGCCCCAAGGCTCTACCTTAATTTTGATGAATTTACACTCTTCCATGGCCACTATTAATTCCAATTGGCTGGTCTTTTTGCTGAGTCATTTACTCCAAGGATGCTAAGTTCTCTTTGTCTATTTCCCAACTTTAACAGCCGCGTCCTACCAATAATGTTTGCCACTCCCAAGTAACTATAGATTCCTTTTTTATCCTCAGTGTCTATACCAAAGATCCAGAGAACATTTGTGAGACACATACACACTTAGATCCCTTTTGTATGAACATCCCTCGAAGAAGTTACTCAGATATGACCCTGAAACTAAAGCAATCTCTTAGCTAGTACTGCGAGTACTTCGGTAACATCCCCATCAGTGATGTGCACCTTGCAATGCATGGGCACCTGGATTTGTTTATTCACTCAACAGATAGAATGAGCTCTTGCTACTCTTTTGGGTGCTGGTGATAGGGCAGTGAACAAAAAGGGCATGTTTCTTGCCATGATGGAGTTTTCATTTAGTGACACATTTCATTGAGAGACACGTAATAAATAAAGTGAGCATACTGATAAAAATCATTTGTGGCACTGCTAAGCACTATGAAGAAAATAAAAGAGGATAATATGCAAGAGACTAGGCAGAAATAGAGGGCTGTTTTATAGTGAATGGTTAGGTAGAATATCTTTGATGATGTGAAATTTGAGTCCAGACCTAAAAGATGGGAAGGAAAAAGCCAAGGAAAGATCTAGAGAAAAGATGTTCTCAGAACATAGAACAGATCCAGCATAGACTCAGTTTGGAGTGTTTTCAAAGCAGAAAGACCAGTGTAGCTGGATCAGAATGAGCAAAGGCGAGAGTGGTAAGAAATGAGATCATAGAGATGGATAGGGGAAGCTCTCAGATTCCTTGTCTCTAACATGTACAAATACCATTCCAAGGCCTGGGGTGTATCTCTCCCAAGATTGCATGGCAAAAGCACGAATTTATTCTGCAACCTACTTTACCTTCCTTTTTTTATCTCAAACCTCAGTTCCCCTTATTCTCTTCTCCAGCAAGGGGTCACCTTATCTGCTCAGGGAAGGGTAGAGGTGGGAAAGAAGTGAGCTTGAGACTTAAGGAGAGATCAGCTCTGAACCAGACTTTGTGATGGGAACACTTGGAAGTCAATGAAAACAGTGAAAGGTTTGCAGGTTGGCAGCAAAGGCCCATGACTTGGAAATAGATTAGCTCTGCAAAGTTCTGTGGCCCTTCCTATCTGCAGGGAAACCAAAAAATGCATAATCATTTCTCCCTATTGAATGCTTGGAGGGTCTCCAGGGGAAGGTGCTATCTGCATTGAAATTAGACCGAAGAGGACAACTGCTTTTAAGTCAAGGGCAAGAAGGAAATGCATTGGGAGATGATGGGGTCGTCTGTGAGATAAACTCCCTGCTTATTGTGGTATAACTCCAGGAGTCCACGGCAGTTTGCCAACTGGCCACAGATTCAGGGAGCCCTATATGCACACTTATGCCAGAGTAGGACCAATCAGTAACAAGGTCCTGATATTTGCATCCTAAGTGTAACCATTTGGTAGATAAATAAGAGTTAGAACTTGAATCACAGTTTCACAGCAAAAATAGACACCTGCTCCTGTTCAATTGCACGTTGTGAAAAGCCCTTTAATTTCAGATGTTCCTATTTTTGCTGTTGTATTTTTTAAAATAAAAGCTCATTATCTGAAGCACCATTAACCTTCAGCACCATTGACATAAATATGACGCAGTCTCCATCTTAAACACAAACTGTTCAGCAGTTGGAGGACTGACCCATAAGCAGGAGATGCAGGAGGTGAACACAGTGGGATGTACAGCTAGTTGGGAAGCCAGAGGCACCAATGGAGGATATTCTGGGGGGAAATGGGTGAGGAGGGAGGGGGACCAAAATAATTTCTTTCTTTGGATTAAGGGGCTTTGCTTTGGTTAACCATTATAGAACCATGAATAATTTTTGATTTGGAAAAACTAGTGTTGATTCCCTCAGTACCATGTAGATCACAGGCAGGCATTCAGTAAGATTTGTTGAATTGAATGGGAACAGGAAGAACCTGGGTAATAGCAAGCTACTTTATGTAACAGTTGCAAGGTTAATTTTAGCAGAGGTTCCAATCTCCTTCCAAAGAAGTACATATGGGCATCTGGGTGGCTCAGTCGGTTGTGCGTCTGACTCTTGATTTCAGCCCAGGTCATGATCTTACGGTTGTGGAGCCTGCTTAAGATTCTCTCTCTTCTGGGATGCCTGGGTGGCTCAGTCGGTTAAATGTCCAACTTCGGCTCAGGTCATGATCTCGTGGTTCGTGAGTTTTAGCCCCACTTTGGGCTCTGTGCTGACAGCTCAGAGTCTGGAGCCTACTTCGGATTCTGTGTCTCCCTCTCTCTCTGCCCCTCCCCTGCTCACACTCCGTCTCTCTGTGTCTTTCAAAAATAAGTAAAAACATTTAAAAAAGGATTCTTGGGGCCCCTGGGTGGCTCAGTCGGTTAAGCAGCCGACTTCAGCTCAGGTCATGATCTCATGGTTCATGGGTTCGAGCCTCACACCGGGCTCTGTGCTGACAGCTTAGAGCCTGGAGCCTCTTTCAGATTCTGTGTCTCCTTCTCTCTCTGCCCCTCCCCAGCTTGCACTCTGTCTCTGTCTCTCTCAAAAATAAAATAAAAAACTTAAAAAAATTTTCTCTCTCCCTCTCCCTCTGCCCCTCCCCAGCTCACACTCTCGCTCTCTCTCAAAACAAAACAACAGCAACAAAAAGAAGTAAATGTTGACTTGGATTTTCTCTTCCATGGTTTCCTCAACTCAAGACTGAAATCAGTGAGACCGTGTAGGCTATGGCTTAGGCTATTGTATGGTTTGGAGGGCATAGCCTCCCCAACACAATCCCTACCAGCACCCATTCACAGACATGTCTCCCAACTGAAATTCCAATATCACAGATTTATTTCTCTGGTTTTAAAGCACTTGGGGTTTCATAAAGGGGCTGTTGATAAGTAATAATTTTGGGTGGAGGGATGGGCTAAATGGGCAAGGGGCATTAAGGAGGACACTTGTGGGGATGAGCACTGGGTACTATACGTAGAGGATGAATCACTGGATTCTACTCCTGAAATCATTATGGCACTATAGGCTAACTCACTTGGATGTAAATTTAAAAAAATAAAAAAAAAAACTGTAGAAATCCTAAGACTTAAAGCAGTTGTTAGGCTGGGCATCAGCATCTTGGCATGACTTTATAACTTAGAACTTCATCCCAGTATAATATCTCATTGAGATCTCAGAGAAAAGATGGATATTTTTTGATGGGGGGGGGGGTTGCTGGTGGGAGTACAGGAGTAAAGAATGGTCCCAGAGCATGGATCAAGCTGGGGAAGGTAGGAAGAATAACAGGGGGCATCTCTGAGCTGCTATCGGACCAGAGATTGGGAAGCAGCACAGAGCAGAAAGTTATATAAAGAGAGGTAAGAGCAAGAAGAAATATAAATAATAAAATGGCAGCAGATGGGGAAAAGAAAACGAACTAGGTTGAACAAATTCCGGATGATTTACTGGCATGGACTGGTATACTGCCACGATTGCTTTATGAAACAATGCATTTTCTGAGGTCAAACTATTGCTAATATTAATTCAACTCAAAAAGTATTTACTGCATACCTCCTGTATGTCACACACTGTGCTGGATATGGGTGTGTAGCAATGATCGAGCCCCTTATGGAGCTTATGGTCTGGTAGAGATTACCTGTAATTGCAATCTGTGCATAGGATAGAAGATGGTGAGCAGGTCATTGTTTAAATGAGCATGGAAGAGGTGCTTAATCCAGTTTTAGGTAGGGCTAGGTAAGGCTTCTCAGAGGAAAATACTTTTAAGCTACCCTACCAAGGTTAGATACTTCCAATTTATTTATGCTGGTTTTCATTCCTCTGGCTAGGAGACACTCAGTTCTGTAGGGGTTTAGTCTTCATAGATTAAGACGTCAAATCACCAATGTGAAATAGTTTTTGGCGTCTGTTCAACTTGCTTCATATGAAGTTTATAGACTCCCTGGGAAGGTTTCCTGATTCAAGGTAGAAAGAGTTACCCATGGAGTTTAATGTGGATGTTAGAGATCTGTCTGACCCACTGATAGGAGTTTTTGACCTCTAATATCCTTCTGACTTGAATGTCCATGACTTTTGGCCCAGATAATCTGCCTTTCACTTCTGTTCTCTTTCTGTAAGCCCATGCTACCTGCTTAAGTAGAAGGATATTAGGAAACTACAACCACCTAGACAATAGGCCTAGCTTTATCCAACTTGGGAAAAGGTGTTACTCTGCCCTTTCCATCATGCTATCTCTGAATCGAAGTTAAGGTCCTCCTTCCCTGATTTTGCAAGCTGGATGTCTTGTGAGCCCAGCCTGCGCTCCTGGCTAAGCTCCTCTTGTTGTTCAGGAAGCTTCTATCTCCTCTAGTGTGGAACACCTACTGAATTGAGGACGCTCCTTCTTTCCTTCACCTCTGATGGCCTCCTGGAAACTTAGATTCTGCTTGAGCTGTGGCTTGCAGTTAACCCACAGGCATTTTCAACTTCCTCAAGGAGAGAGAGAGGCTTCTCTCATTTGGCCTTTAGACAATACCAATACATTTTGACAGTTGAGGCTGCGTAATTAGATGAAAAGTAAATAAGCCTCAGCAGACCTGAGTTTTAATTCAGTTCTACTCTGCCCTGGCTGTGGGATCTTGAGTACGTCACTTATTTTTTGCTGTGTCTTGTTTTCCTCTTGACAAGAAGTGATGATGGATGTGACAGTGCTCTAAAACGTAGACTATTCAAGAAAGACAAGGTAATAATTAGTATGATCACCACCACCACCACCATCATCATCCTATGCAGACCTGACATATGCCACACAGGTGACTTTTCCCAAGCTCTAAACACACCACACACCCCTCCCTGCCCAGCAGCTGCCTCTAGGGAAAGATGAGGTGTGAGTCTGGAGTTTATGGCAGGATGTGTGCTAATGTAATTAAGCTTCTCCATCCAGATATTCTGCTCTCCAGAATTAAGTATCTGTTTATTCAGGGGCTTATTTCACTAATATGCTAGGCTGCCTTCCCAGGCTGTCTGACTCACGTTCTTCATGCACCCCTCCCTGCCTGCCAAATTCTTCTTTTGAAGGCAGCTCCCCCCTTTTTTGTATTCACAATCCATAAACTTGGGCAAACTTCAAATGTGTTTGCATTCGTAGTGTTCACAAAAAATAACTATAAGCTTTTTTTTCTGTGTGTACTTGATGGGGACCGAATAAAGATGACAACTCTTTCTTTCTTAGTTGAGGACCCACAGTGTCAAATAGCAAGCCTAGAGAGCTGGTCTGAGGCAGCTTTGGCCGACCCTGAAATGGAATCCTGAGAGGCCTATTCTGACTCCAGGAAACAGGGTATAGGCTCCCAGCAATGTGGGTAATGGAGACAATTAGATGGTTGCCTTTTAGGCAAATTGTTCTGCCTGGAGCACAGCTGAGAAGCAAGGAAGCGTACAAAGGACTGCTAATAGTCAAAATAACTACTACGTGTCCTAAAGTTCATATCCTTTACACGGGAAGAAAACCCCATCATCTTCACCCTATACCAATATAGCTTTACTCTGTGTACAGTTTTAGCATAAGCGGCCATTTCCTTTCCCTGTCTATAGTAGATCGGAAAGAACAAAATATAAAGGGAACAAAGCATAGGACTCCCCCATTCCTATCGCTAGGTTATTAGTGTCGGTCATATTGATAGCTTTAAGAAATGACACATGAGTGGAAACTGATGACTAAAAAGATCCAAGAATGGAAAACCTTAGCTGTTTGGGATCTTTGAATTCCATGACAAATAATAACTGTCCTCAAAGTCCCTAGAAGCATCATTACATGAAATCACCATATAATGCTTAATGACTCATGGTGAAGAAGAAAAACCTAAATTATATTAGATATCTTAAAGTAAGCACAGCCCTCTGTGTATAATTTTAAAGAATGCCATAATAAAAAAAACCCACTAAAACTCAAAAATCTCATTTTTTCCATTGATTCTTTCACTTTTGAAATATCAATTGACCACTCTGCTATGTGCCAGACACTGGGGATAGAATGGTGAACGATACATAGCCCATGCCACCTTGGAGATCACGTTCTAATGGGAGAAACTGACAAGGGAACAAGTGGTTAAAATGCAGGGTGACAAGGGAAATAACAGGGCACTAAGAGATCATACTGAATATGAGTATTCAGGGAAAGCTTCCTGGAGGATATGATGTCTAAGTTAATAAGTTAGCCACACAAAAATAAGTATAGATGAATATTTCTATGTAGAAGGAACATCATATATGACAGACTGAAAATGAGAAAGAATATGGCATATTTGTGAAAACACAAGTAGTTCAGTGGGTAGTGTGTGGGTGTCTAGGAATTTGTACATTTCCTCCAGGTTGTCCAATTTGTTGGCGTATAATTTTTCATAGTATTTGCTGGTAATTGTTTGTATTTCTGTGATGTTGGTTGTGATCTGTTCTCTTTCATTTGTGATTTTATCTATTTGGGTCCTCTCTCTTTTCGTTTTGAAAAGTCTGGCTAGGTTATCAATTTTGTTAATTTTTTCCAAAAACCAGCTCTCACATTCATTGATCTGTTCTACAGTTTTTTTGTGGATTCTATATTGTTATTTCTGATCTAATCTTTATTATTTCTCTTCTTCTACTGGCTTTGGGGTTTCTTTGCTGTTATGCCTCTAGTTCCTTTAGAGGCCATTATCTTTTGTATTTGGGATTTTTGTATTTTGTATTTTGTACTCTTAGATTTTGTATTTGGGATTTTTCTTATTTCTAGAGATAGGCCTGGATTGCAATATATTTTCCTCTTAGGACTGCCCTTGCTGCATCCCAAAGGGTTTGGACTGTCATGTTTTCATTTTAATTTGCTTCCATTTATTATTTTTAATTTATTCTTTTTTATATATATGAAATTTATTGTCAAATTGGTTTCCATACAACACCCAGTGCTCATCCCAAAAGATGCCCTCTTCAATGCCCATCACCTACCCTCCCCACCCTCCCACCCCCCATCAACCCTCAGTTTGTTCTCAGTTTTTAAGAGTCTCTTATGCTTTGGCTCTCTCCCACTCTAACCTCTTTTTTTTTTTCCTTCCCCTCCCCCATGGGTTTCTGTTAAGTTTCTCAGGATCCACATATGAGTGAAAACATATGGTATCTGTCTTTCTCTGTATGGCTTATTTCACTTAGCATCAACTCCACACCCAAAAAACAAACAATCCAATGAAGAAATGGGCAGAAAACATGAATAGACACTTCTCTAAAGAAGACATCCGGAGGGCCAACAGGCACATGAAAAGATGTTCAACGTCGCTCCTTATCAGGGAAATACAAATCAAAACCACACTCAGATATCACCTCACGCCAGTCAGAGTGGCCAAAATGAACAAATCAGGAGACTATAGATGCTGGAGAGGATGTGGAGAAACGGGAACCCTCTTGCACTGTTGGTGGGAATGCAAATTGGTGCAGCCGCTCTGGAAAGCAGTGTGGAGGTTCCTCAGAAAATTAAAAATAGACCTACCCTATGACCCAGCAATAGCACTGCTAGGAATTTACCCAAGGGATACAGGAGTACTGATGCATAGGGGCACTTGTACCCCAATGTTTATAGCAGCACTCTCAACAATAGCCAAATTGTGGAAAAAGCCTAAATGTCCATCAACTAATGAATGGATAAAGAAATTGTGGTTTATATACACAATGGAGTACTATGTGGCAATGAGAAAGAATGAAATATGGCCCTTTGTAGAAACGTGGATGTAATTTATTCTTTAATTGCTTGGTTGACCCATTCATTCTTTTTAAATTTTTTAAAAAGTTTATTTTTGAGAAACAGAGACAGACCACAACTGGGGGAGGGGCAGAGAGAGAGAGAGAGGGAGACACAGAATCTGAAGCAGGCGCCAGGCTCTGAGCTGTCAGCACAGAGCCCGATGCGGGGTTTGAACCCATGAACTGTGAGATCATGACCTGAGCTGAAGTTAGATGCTTAAGCAGCCAAGCCACCCAGGTGCCCCCCATTCATTCTTTAGTAGGATCTTCTTTAACCTCCATGCATTTGGAGGCTTTCCAAATTTCAGTACCAAAACTCAAATGGGAAGAAATAGAAAATTTGAACAGACCCATAACCAGCAAGAAAATTGAATCAATTATCAAAAAATCTCCCAATAAATAAGAGTCCTGAGTCAAATGGCTTCTCAGGGAAATTCTATCAGGCATTTAAAGCAGAGTTAGGGGCGCCTGGGTGGCTCAGTCGGTTGAGCATCTGACTTTAGCTCAGGTCATGGTCTCACGGTCCGTGAGTTCAAGCCCCATGTCAGACTCTGTGCTGACAACTTGGAGCCTGGAGCCTGCTTCAGATTCTGTGTCTCCCTCTCTCTCTCTGCCCCTCCTCTGCTCATGCTCTGTCTCTCTCTGTCTCAAAAATAAATAAAAACATTAAAAAATATTATAAAAAATAAAGCAGAGTTAATACCTATCCTTCTCAATCTGTTCCACAAAACAAAAATGGAAGGGAAGCTTTCAGACTCATTCTATGAAGCCAACATTACCTTGATTCCCAAACCAGACAGAGACCACACATAAAAGGAGAATTATAGGCCAATATCCCTGATGAACATGGATGCAAATATTCTCAACAAGATACTAGCAAAACAAATTCAACAGTATATTAAAAGAATTATTCACCGTGATCAAGTAGGATTCATTCCTGGGCTGCAAGGCTGGTTCAATATTTGCAAATCAATCATTGTGATCCATCACATTAATAGAAGAAAGGATAAGAACCATATGATCCTGTCAATTGATGCAGAAAAAAACATTTGACAAAATACAGCATGCTTTATTAATAAAAACCCTCAAGAAAGTCAGGATAGAAGGAACATACCTTAACATCATAAGAGCCATATATGAAAAGCCCACAGCTAATATCATCCTCAATGGGGAAAAACTGAGAGCTTCCCCATTGAGATCAGGAACATGGCAGGGATGTCTACTCTCATCACTGTTAACGTAGCGTTGGAAGTCCTAGCTTCAGCAATCAGACAACAAAATGAAATGCATTCAGAATGAAAAGGCATCCAAAGTGGCAAAGAAGAAGTGAAACTTTCACTTTTCACAGATGACATGATAATCTACACGGAAAACCCAAAAGACCCCACCAAAAAGCTGCTAGAACTGATACAAGAATTCAGCAAAGTCACAGGATACAATATCAATGTACAGAAATCAGTTGCATTTCTATATACCAATAATGAAGCAACAGAAAGAGAAATCAAGAAATTGATCACATACACAATTACACCAAGAACTATAAAATACCTAGGAATAAACCTAACCAAAGATGTAAAAGATCTCTATGCTGAAAACTATAGAAAACTTATGAAGGAAATTGAAGAAGACACAAAAAAGGGAAAAACATTCCATGCTCACGGATTGGAAGAACAAATATTGTTAAAATGTCAGTACTACCCAAATCAATCTATACTTTCAATGCAATCCCAATCAAAATTGCACCAACATTCTTCTCAAAGCGAGAACAAACAATCCTAAAATTTGTATTGAACCACAAAAGACCCCGAATAGCCAAAGTAATGCTGAAAAAGAAAACCGAAGAAGGAGGCATCACAATCCTAGACTTTAGCCTCTACTATGAGGCTGCAATCATGAAGACAGTATGGTACTGGCACAAGAACAGACACATAAACCAGTGGAATAGAACAGAGAACCCAGAATTGGACCCACAAATGTATAGCCAACCGATCTTTGACAAAGCAGGAAAGAGTACCCAATGGAAAAAGACAGTCTCTTTAGCAAATGGTGCTGGGAGAACTTGCCAGCAACATGCAGAAGAATGAAATTGGACCACTCTCTTACACCATACACAAGCATAAACTCAAAATGAATGAAAGACCTCAATGTGAGACAGGAAACCATCAAATCCCTAGAGGAGAAAACAGGCAACAACTTCTTTGACCTCAGCTGCAGCAATTTCTTGCTCAATATATCTCCAAAGGCAAGGGAAATAAAAGCAAAAATGAACTATTGGGACCTCATCAAGATAAAAAGCTTCTGCACTGCAAAGGAAACAATCAACAAAACTAAAAGGCAACCAACAGAATGGGAGAAGATATTTGAAAATGACATATTGGGTAAAGGGTTAGTATCCAAAATCTATAAAGAACTTACCAAACTCAACGTCCAAAAAAACAAATAATCCTGTGAAGAAATGGGCAGAAGACATGAACAGACACTTTTCCAAAGAAGACATCCAGATGGCCAACGGACACATGAAAAGAATATTAACAGCACTCATCATCAGGGAAATACAAATCAAAACCACAATGAGATACCACCTCACACTGGTCAGAGTGGCTAAAATTAACAACTCAGGAAACAACAGATGTTGGCGAGGATGTGGAGAAAAGGGAACTCTCTTGCACTGTTGGTGGGAATGCAAACTGGTGCAGCTGCTCTGGAAAACAGTGTGGAGGCTCCTCGAAAAATAAATGAATAAAAATAGAACTACCCGACAAACCAGCAATAGCACTGCTAGGAATTTATGCAAAGGATACAGGAGTGCTGATTCATAGGGGCACATGTACCCCAATGTTTATAGCAGAGCTTTCAATAATAGCCAAATTATGGAAAGAGCCCAAATGTCCATCAACTGATGAATGGATAAAGAAGATGCGGTTTATATATACAATGCAATAGTACTTGATAATGAGAACGAATGAAATCCTGACATTTGCAACAACGTGGATGGAACTGGAGGGTATTATGCTAAGTGAAATAAGTCAGTTAGAGAAAGACAGATATCATATGTTTTCACTCATATGTGGAACTTGAGAAACTTAACAGAAAACCATGGGGGAAGGGAAGGGGAAAAAATAGTTTCAAACAGAGGGAAGCAAACCATAAGAGATTCGTAAATACTGAGAACAAACTCAGGGTTGATGGGGGGGGGGCAAGGGAGAGGGGAAATGGATGATGGGAACTGAGGAGGGCATGTGTTGGGATGAGCACTGGGTGTTTCATGCAAGTGATGAATCACAGGAATCTACCCCCAAAATCAAGAGCACACTGTATACACACTGCATGTTAGCTAACTTAACATTAAATTATATAATAATAATAATAATAATAATATAATAATAATAAATAGTAATTAAGAAACAAGTAGTTTAGGGGCGCCTAGGTAGCTCAGTCGGTTAAGCGTCCGACTTCGGCTCAGGTCATGATCTCCCAGTTTGTGAGTTCAAGCCCTGCATCGGGCTCTGAGCTGCCAGCTCAGAACCTGGAGCCTGCTTCAGATTCTGTGTCTCCCTCTCTCTCTGCCCCTCCCCCACTCACGCTCTGTCTCTCTCTGTGTCTCAAAAATAAATAAATGTTAAAAAAAAAACAAGTAGTTTAGTGGGGAGGGAAAGATGTGTGAATGCGAGATAACAGATTCGGATGTTTGACCTTTTTCATGAAGACAATGGGAAGCCACTGAAGAGTTTTAAGATACCAAGTAACATGAACCAATTTTAAAAATTTTAAATGTTTACATTAGCTACAGTGTGGTTATTAGATCAGAGGAAGCAAGACTGAAGACAGGGAGTAGAGTCGGGTGGCTGTGTCACTGACCCAGGTGGGAGAAAATGAAAGCCTAGACTAAGACAGTGGCTGTATCAATGGAAAAAAGATGGATTTGATAGAGATTTAGAAATGGCATTGATAGGACACTGTGAATGTTTGGTGAGCTAGAAAGAGGAATCAAGGATAATGCCCGATTTCCTAGCATGGGCAACAGGAGAGATGGTGGCTATGCCATTTCTTTTAGTAGTCCCTGCTTGGCCACACACTAGCTTTGAAATCAAATTCAGTTTCCTCGTTTGTAAAATGAGGAATTTGGACTAGATAATTGGTTCTCAAGAGGGGAGATTTTGTCCCTTACCCAGGGTACATTTAGAAGTGTCTGAACCTATTTCAATAGTCACATCCAGGGAAAAGGTGTATTACTGGCACTTAGTGAGTAGAAACTAGCGATGCTGGTAAAGATCCTATAATGAACAAGAGAGCCCTTTCTCCTCAACAAAGACTTACCTGGTTCAAAAAGTCAATAATGCCAAAGTTGTGACACCCTGGGCTAGACAACATAAAGGACTTGGATTACACTCAGAGGTCTCTTTAAAGCTTATGAGTTTACAAGCTAGAGTGGTTATGCACATTTTGACTCTTTAAGGGATCAGCTTTAATGACCTGGAAGACTCTCTTTTGTGGACCAGCTGGATAAATGAACCATCGCTGGAATGATTGGACTGTTAATAACCAGACATTGGTGTATGTGATCTCAATAACCTAAGCCAAGTTTCAAGAGTTTGGGGGTGAAATGTGTGCTGCAAGTATTCAGAGTATATGTGCATATGGTATTTAGAGTGTATCTGCAAACTTACTCTAATCTTTTAGAGACCCAGAATGCCTGTTGTCTGTGTTCTTTTTGTCCAACATTCAGTGTGCCCACTTGCACTTTAGATTAAAGGAACAAGAAAGAAATGATGGGGTTGTGACAGCCCCTGCCTAAGCTGTGTGTCTCTTAGAATTATCCTTGGCACCAGAAAACCTGCTTGTGAAGCTTTAGGTTCCACGTATGGGACCACTCGTGGAGCCCCCACAGAGTATCTACCCCAGGCCAAGATATTTTATAAGGTTTTGGCTTTAGGGTATATCTTAAATTGTGATAGCAAGAGCTGCACACACTCCCCCCCATTCTGTATTAAGAGGCATCCTTCCTGAAGGTGGGTCTCCCACTGTCAGGCTTGGACTATTCAGGGGCTTCTCATAGAAAGGTAATGAAACTCTGGCCATCTGTGTAAGGCTATGGCGCTCCCACTCAAGAGTCTTCCACAGCCATCTAGGAAGGGGAGTCCTGACATCCGGCCTTCACAGTACATCTTTGGCATTCAATAAATAAATACTTATTGAATGTATGAATGAATGAATGAATGAATGAATGAATGAATAAGGTCCTTACATTTTGGGCATCAAAGAGGAACTCTCAAGTTCCTTGGAAGGGAAAAAGGAGAAAGAGAAGTCTACTTTTTATTAGTAAATATTTACTGAGTACCCACTATGTAGCAACACTGTTTAAAGTACTTAGGGATTTTCGAATCTGACTACTACAGACTGACTTTTGTGTCCCTCCCCACCCCCACACATAGATTCATATGTAGAAACCTAATCCCCAATGTGATGGTATTAGGAGGTGGGGCCTTTGGGAGATGCTTGGGTCATGAGAATGGAGCCCTTATGAATGAGATTAGTGCCTATTTATTTATTTACAAGTTAGCATACAGTGCAACGATGATTTCAGGAGTAGATTCCTTAATGCCCCTTACCCATTTAGCCCATCCTCCCTCCCACAACTCCTCCAGCAACCCTCTGTTTATTCTTTATATTTAAGAGTCTCTTATGTTTTGTCCCCCTCCCTGTTTATTTTATTTTATTTTTTTTAAATTTACATCCAAATTAGTTACCATATAGTGCAATAATGATTTCAGGAATAGATTCCTTAGTGCCCCTTACTCATTTAGCCTATCCCCTCCTCCCACACCCCCTCCAGTAACCCTGTTTGTTCTCCATATTTATGAGTCTCTTATGTTTTGTCCCCCCCGCGTTTTTATATTATTTTTGCTTCCCTTACCTTATATTCATCTATTTTGTACCTTAAATTCCTCATACGAGTGAATTCATATGATATTTGTTTTTCTCTGACTAATTTCGGTTAGCATAATACCGTCTAGTTTCATCCACGTAGTTGCAAGTGGCAAGATTTCATTCTTTTTGATTGCCGAGTAATACTCCATTGTGTGTTTGTGTGTGTGTGTGTGTGTGTGTGTGTGTGTGTGTGTATACCACATCTCCTTTGTGCATTCATCCATCCATGGACATTTGGGCCCTTTTCATACTTTGGCTATTGTTGATAGCACTGCTATAAACATTGGGGTGCATGTGCCCCTGTGAAACAGTACACCTGTGTCCCTTGGATAAATGCCTAGTAGTGCAACTGCTAAGTCATAAGGTAGTTCTATTTTTAATCTTTTGAGGAACCACCATACTGTTTTCCAGAGTGGATGCACCAGCTTGCATTCCCACCAACAATGCAAAAGAGATTCTCTTTCTCC
This sequence comes from Neofelis nebulosa, assembly GCF_028018385.1. NCBI lineage: Eukaryota > Metazoa > Chordata > Mammalia > Carnivora > Felidae > Neofelis > Neofelis nebulosa. Next base: position 92,255,768 of record NC_080800.1, read on the forward strand.
ACATCCTTGCCAACATCTGTTGTTCCCTGAGGTGTTAATGTTAGCCATTCTGACAGGTGTGAGGTGGTATCTCATTGTGGTTTTGATTTGTATTTGCCTGATGATGAGTGATGCTGAGCATTTTTTCATGTGTCAGTTGGTCATCTGAATGTCTTCTTTGGAAAAGTGTCTATTCATGTCTTTTGCCCATTTCTTCACTGGATTATTTATCTTTTGGGTGTTGAGTTTGATAAGTTCTTTACAGATTTTGGATACTAACCCTTTATCCAATATGTCATTTTCAAATATCTTTTCCCATTCCATCAGTTGCCTTTTAGTTTTGCTGATTGTTCCTTCACTGTGTAGGTGAGGTCTCAATAGGTCTTTGATGAGGTCTCAATAGTTCACTTTTGCTTTTGCTTCCCTTGCCTCCAGAGGTGTGTTGAGTAAGAAGCTGCTGAAGCTGAGGTCAAAGAGGTTTTTCCCTGCTTTCTCGTCTAGGATTTTGATGGCTTCCTGTTCTACGTTTAGGTCTTTCATCCATCTTGAGTTTATTTTTGTGTATGGTGTAAGAAAATGGTCCAGGGTCATTTTTCTTCATGTTGCTGTCCAGTTTTCCCGACACCATTTGCTGAAGAGACTGTCTTTATTCCATTGGATATTCTTTCCTGCTTTGTCAAAGATTAGTTGGCCATACGTTTGTGGGTCCATTTCTGGGTTCTCTATTCGGTTCTATTGATCTGAGTCTGTTTTTGTGCCAGTACCATACTGTCTTGATGATTACAGCTTTGTAATACTGCTTGACGTCCAGGATTGTGATGCCTCCTGCTTTGATTTTCTTTTTCGAGATTGCTTTGGCTATTCAGGGTCTTTTCTGGTTTCACACAAATTTTAGGATTGTTTGTTCTAGCTCTGTGAAGAGTGCTGGTGTTATTTTGATAGGGATTGCGAGATTAGTGCCCTTATTAAAGAAGCCTCAGAAAGCTCCCTAACCCCTTCTACCATGTTAGGACACAACAAAAAGTCAACTATCTATGAATCAAGAAGTAGGCTTTCACTAGACACTGAATCTATGGGACCCTTTATCTTGGACTTGTAAGGCTTCAGAACTGAGAAATAAATGTTTGTTGCTAGTCTGTGCTATTTATGTCATAGCAGCTCAAACAGACTAAGACACTGACTTATGCTGTAATACAATCCCTCTGGCTAGAAGCTGGAAGACCACCTAGAAGTCTATTGCAGCAATCAGAAGCAAGTAATAGCAGTGGTCAAATCAGCATGGCAGCAGTAAGAAATATGTGGATTCTGGATATATTTTCAATGTAGAGCCAACATGGTTTCCTAATGAATTGGCCGTGCCTGTAAGAGAAGAGAGGACTCAAGTATGACTCCAAAGTTTTGAAGTCATAACTTTTTGTTATGTTTTGTTATAAACATTGGGGTGCATGTGCCCCCTCATCACAGGGGCACTGCGATGAGGAACACTGTGCATAGGTTGAGACTCAGTTTTGGACTTAGTAAATTTGAGATGCATATTAGATAGCCAAGTAATGGCGTCAAGAAGGCAACTGGTTGTATAACAAATCAAGTTTGGAGAGAGGTATGGGGTAAAGAGATAAAACCGATGAGACTAGATGAGATTATCAAGGAAGGGTATAAAGATTGAGAAAAAAATAAACAAGATCTGGATCCAATATTAATAGACCTGTATAGTTTGACCGGGGACTAATTCTGCCTGCCTGCTTTTTGTGGCGTGAGTACTGCAATGGCCAACCTCCCCTCCCAGCAGCCTTGAGAAAGGGTTTGGAAAGTTAAGAACCTTAAGTCTCTAGCCAATGTCCCATTGTGTATTCCTCTCATGGCAACTATAGCTAAATTTTCCATGTGATATTTAAACTTCAAGAGGTTACTTGGTTATAAATATTTATCATTTCCCTGCAGGCTAATATAATGATTATTAATCCTAGCCGAATAAGAATCCATTCTTACTAGGGTGAGGAAATTTTTTTATCTGTATAATTCATATGCAAATATTTTGAAAAGTAGTTTGAAATGCAAGCTGCCACCTGTCGGTTTGCTTTATGAAAGGGAAGGAAAGCCACCATTGTCCCAAATTCTGAGAAGAGCAAGCATTTACCTTGTTCCACATATCTTCAGTTTGTTGTTTGCAGACTGAAAGTCTCATATAGTAGGTGTTACTTTAGGTAGAAGAGTCATTCCCAAAGCTGTTGTACGTATTTATCATCATTTTAAAAGACATTTCTTTTGCTTTTGAGGGCACCTTGCTCCCCTTAACTCCTCTTTGGGTGCAAACTCAGTGATGAGAACCTTGATTTCTAAGGAAAGAACAGGAAAAAGAGAATCAGTAAATACTGGGCCGAATCATTGTTCCAAGGTCACTGTGTTCCTTACTCTGTCTCTCAGATAGGACTGCATCCAGAATTGGTCTTAATTCCCTTGAAACTGTTTATGGATATTTCACATTATAATCAGAGTAAATCAATCTTGATTTCTACAATTTTTGGCTCTGATGACAATAATTCACACAGCAAGGTTCTTGGTACAGAAACACACATGCTAAATTAACAGTCTTGTAACAGGATGTATGTACCCTTGCAGGTGCATGAAGACTTTCTGTGGAAAAACACAGTTTTAAGAAACTCAATTGCCAGATTCTCAATTTTTATACGTATTAAAAAATAGATCTGTAATTCGACTGTCATGCTAGTTCTCCTTTGCACCTCTTCTTTCAAAGTCCTTCTCCTGCTCTACAGAGAAAGGCATACCTCTCACCCATCCAGAATTACTATGATGTAGTCCCTCCTCTGACTATTGCTAAAGAATGAAATTTTCTGGACACAAGGGCCTAGGCAGAGTAATATAAAGAGAGAAACATGGTATTAATGCCTTTTGTAAGTTCTGTATTTACTATTAGCCAATACCTTGTCTAGTTCTTGCTGTTAATTTCCACTAAGTACATTATTTTTTTTCCACTAAGTACATTAAACTGAAGTCTTAAAAGCATAACATCTACTTATATATACAAGTAGGACAAAATGTTCCCCAAATGTGCAATCTGGTATGTAATAACTTGAAACTTAGAATATCAGCTTCATTTCATTAGGGTTAATTTCTCCCTCTCAGATATGGGCTATTTCTGTCAAATTGTTTTCAACCATGAAATGAAACTATTGACCTATCTATGTATAATAATTGTCAAATGTCCATCTCTCTATTCATCTGACACACCGTTTAAAGACTCTTTGAAGCCATCTATGTTAGAAATTGAAATTTATTGTTAAATATTTAGATCCTAATCCACAGCCTATGAAGAAAAACATAATATGCACACTTTTAAATTGTATGTCTTTCTTCTCCAATTTTGTCTAAATTTAGGTGCATAGAAAACATGCCTCTAAGTGAAGGAGTTACATATATAACTAATATGTTTATTATTTTTATAAGCAAACTGCTTTTTTGATGCATAAAATACATACAGAAAGTATACAAACAATAAATGTACACCTTTATAAATTATCACAAGGTGAATAGATTCATGTTATCAGTCAAAGTTAAAAACATTTTCAGCACTACAGAAGGCCCCTTGAGTTTTCTATGTCACTCTCATTCCCTATAGGTAAACACTCTCCTGATTTCTGACAGCATCGATTTCTTAACTCTTTATTTAATTTGAATTATACAGCATATATTCTAGTGTGTCTTGTTTCTTTTTATTCAACATTATATTTGAGAGATCCATCCATGTTGTTTAGTGTGGCAGTATCCATTTATTTCCATTGCTATATAATATTCTACTGTATGAAATAGCATATCATCATGTATTCTGTTATTTCTTAATTTATTCATCATTTATTTATTCATCATTTCTACTCTTGATGGACATTAGAGTTGTTTCCACTTTGGGGCTATTACAAACAATGCTACCACACTTGGGTCTTGATAGTAAGAGGATTTCTTACTCCTCAGAGGCAAATGAAGATTTCTTCTACTCCTTCCCCAAAAGCAATGGATTTTTGCCTGGGTCTTAAGGAAAAAAAAATTGTTGCCCTGCAAACACCAGCTTAACCCTCACTTTGTAGGAAGGAAGGATGCTAGGGAGCAACTGAGACTCTTATCTGTCAAGTAGCAGCTAATCACATACTGTACCATCAAGGTATGGAAGTTCTTTCAATCTCTTACTCTGGCCTCCAATCTCTTTACAAGCACCTGGAAACTTCTATTAATCTATTTGTCTATCTTTATGTCAATACCACACTGCCTTGATTAGTATAGTAGTATAGTAAATTTTGAAATCAGGTGTGTAAGTCATCCAATTTTGTTCTTCTCTAAGATTTCCTTGGTTGTTCTTGATTCTTTGTACTTCTATATACGTTTTAGAATTAGATTGTCATTTTTCTACAAAAAATATCTGCTGCAATTTTCATTGATTTGTAGATCAATTTGGGAATGACTGACATTTTTACAGAATGAGCCTTCCAATCCACAAACATGGAGTATCTTTCCATTTTTTAGGTCATTAGAAGTTTATGTCCAAATTTTTCTGAAGTTTTCTGTGTAAAAGCCTTGCATATTTTCTGCTAGATTTACTCCTAGGTGAAGTGAAAACTGTGGTGTGCTACCCATAACTTCTCCTTCAGGGCCAAGGAAATAATTCCCCTAGCTGCTGGGAGTCCTGGGGACTGAGGGTTTTTGGCTGAGTCTTTTCCCAAGAATTTTCCTCAGCTGAAAAGAAATTCCTAGCCATAAGTCTCACCCCCCTCCCACTGACTGATTTATTCAGAAAAGTAGTAGGATTGTCAGATAAAATAACAGACACCCAGTTAAATTTGAATTTCAGATAAATAAGAATTCTTGTACTAATGTTTAAACATACGTATACTAAAGAATTCTTCCCCTCTTTAGCTCAGCAACTGATTTTTCATTTTGTTTTAGTTTTGTTTTGTTGTTAACTAATTCTGTCAATGATACTCAAGGGTAGACAACTGTGAAGTGCCATTCCACCTTCAGAGAGTCCTTTGGGTTTGAATGAGCCTGTGTTGCTATTGCGTTGCACTTCAACTCCTTCCTTTGCATAATTCTACTTCTTACATTCCTCCAGCAGTGTTGACCCTAACGGTACTCTCCAATAATCTAAAACATACAGATCTTTGTTTCAGAGTCTGTTATCAAAGCCAGTTGGCACCAGGAGTGGTCAGAGGATGCAGACTAAAAATAGACCTTTGGATCTGGATCACCCACTGGGCATCTGGCAATTAGAACCCCATCACTTGTAGTAGATAGAGCTCCTGGCCATGCTCTACGGGTGAAATTGTTAAAACTTTCAACTGTGGTGGAACAGGATGGGATACTAGTTGAAGAGAATGCATTGGCTACTGGTTGGTATAATATCAGGCTTTTGGGAGTTTTGAGGGAAATACTAATTATAAAGAAAATGGAATCAGATGGCTCTTCCTGAATGCCGTCAATGCATTGCAGAAAGATGATGAATGGCTGAGGGTGATTAACCACCAATTGAAGATAAGGTGTGAAGGTCAAAGGGTATATTTGGCAGCCTATAAAAATATCTCCTGCAGAGGAAAGAAAAAAAAAAACAAAACTGAGGGTCAGACTCAGGACTTAATCATATGAATAGCAAGGTTCCAGAGAAGGTTGGCTTCTCAGCCACAGAAAATCTTCTATGCCAGATTTGGATCCCTAATTATGTAGGAATCCTGGCACTTGTAATGGAGACAACAGGGTCAGATAACTAAAAATCCTTGGAACTTCAGTTTCCCTTGAACCCTCTAGGCCTGTGGAAGTGGTCTACTTCTCCCTGTTGAAGACTAGCAATCCTCCTTTGCTTGAAGATGATGCAGAGGACTCTGCCTTAAAAAGCAACATACAATTCCTTCATAGACTACTCCTATCTCCCCTCCTGGCCCAAGACCAGAAACTTGTGCCAAGTAAAAACATAAACTGAAGCTACTAAGAAGCAAAAGCGACTATATCACAAAACGGGTACAGGACCTGGCAAACAGGAGCCAGGAAAGTAGGTGTACGACTGAGTCATGGTGTTGGATCAAGGTGGAGGAGAAGGGGAAATTGAAGATTGGATAAAAGAGAGTATATTGATATGGAAGCCTTGTCCATTGATCCAGGCTTTACCATCCTGAAAAGGACCTTGAGAAGCGGTGCTAGGAAGCTGCTAGGATGGCCCTTACAAACTTAGAGGAAGGGATGGGTTATGCTAAGTGAAGTTGATATACCAGAACTGTCATAAGAGACCGTAAAAATAAGAGATCCGCGGCTCAGAGAAGTGAGCATGTTAGAGTGGGTATACTTCATAAGGCTTGGAAACTCACTGGCTGATTATGTTTTGTGAGAGGACTCAGAGGTACTCAAAGCAGTAAGGAATGTGCTCTGAGGGGGTGGACTAGCTTGTTAAAAAGCTTAGGAGGGGCTGTTTGGGGGCTTGGGATGATGGGTGAAAATGCTATTACAAAGTTAAGCTCACTGATAGCCATAGAGAGGAGATAATTCTGAAATAACGAAGGCCAGCTGATGGTGCATTACCTTCAGAAACAAGTCACGGTTAATAACACATAGTATCCCTAAAAGAAAAACAAATTGGTAGTAAAAAAAAAAGGGGGGGGTATTTCCCAATCTATACCATGAGTCAGCAAACTATAATCCATGAACTATTTTTTCAAATATTTTTTTTAAAGTTTACTTATTTTTGAGAGAGAGAGACAGCATGAGCAGGGGAGGGACAGAGTGAGGGTGGGAGAGAATCCCAAGCAGGCTCCATTCTCTGTGCAGAGCTAAATGTGGGGCTGGATTCCACAGCTGTGAGGTCATGGCCTGAGCTGAAATCAAGAGTTGGACGCTTAACTGACCAGCCACCCAGGCGCCCCAACGGTCTAATTTTTATAAATCGAGTTTTTATTGGAATACAGCAATGCCTATTTATTTTCATATTGTCTATGGTTGCTTTCACACTATACTAACAGAACTGGGTACTTGTGACAGAGACCAAATGACTAGCAAGTGTAAATTATTTGAATAAAAAATCTGCTAAACTCAGACCTACATAATCAAGAGAAATTAAAGATGGATAATCAGGAGACTAAGCACAGTAACATAAAAAAAAATCACATTCCGTTGCTCAATTTCAAGACTGGACGTGAATCAATTTTTAGGACTCAAATACTTGCAATACCACACAGCAAATATATACAGTATGTATTTCCTCTGTCTTTTCTTACAGCATTGACTCAACCAGGAATGATTTTTGCCTTTCAGGGTATATTTGGTGATGCTTGGAGATATTTTTGATTGTCATGTTTGGAGCGATACTACTGTCATCTAGTGAGTAGAAGCCAAGAATGCTGCCAAACATCTTATGCTGTACAGGACAGCCCCCACAACAAAAAATTATCCAGCCCCAAATCTCTATTAGTATAAGGTTGAGAAACCCTGCCCCAAGGTTACCCATGGTCATTTACTCAGATGGCTATACACTAGTGAAAAGGGAATACACAAATATTTTAAGAACTGTTGAGTCTGAGTTGACATTAATATTCAAGGACTGGAATCATCATCACTGACCACCTCTTCTGAATGGGGAAGTATGGGATAAATGGAGCCCCAACCATTTCCCAATTTACAGGGAATCCACCGTCCAAATCCATAGTTATTTCCCAACTCCTCAAATATCTAATTGGAATGTAAATATTTAGCAGTTGACAGGACCCTGCTCTAGTTATTTGGCCTATAGCATAAGAGCTATTATAATAAGAGAAGGCCCAGATTGTAAATAAAAAGTAATATTACAACTTAAGTAAAATAGCAGTGATTAGTGCCCTCCTTAAAAATCTTAAGGGTAGTGGTCCCCATCATATCTCCATTTAATTCACCAGTCTGGTTCTTCAAAAAACCACACATTTACTCCAGGATAACCGTAGATTCAAGCAAATACGCCTTCATAGCAGCTGCAGCAGCAGAATTTCTGTCTTTGCTAGAGGTGATTAACAAGGCCCCAGATACTTGGTATATGGTCATTGATCTAGTAAGTGAGTTCTGTTCTATCCCTATCAAGAAAGAGGATCAGAAGCAGTTTGCATTTACTTGGAACAGATAACAGACTACATGTATATTTTTGCTGTCAGCACTGTTAATTCAGCTATTCTCTGTAAATAGTTCCAAGAATTCTTAATTTTCTAAACATTCTACATAGCATCACATTGGTGCATTATATCAATGATGTCATGTGAATTAGACAAGATGAAAAATAAGCAATTGAAGGCATTAGTAAGAAATACGAACATCAGAAAGTAGAAGATACATCCTATAAGATTCAGAAGTTCATGACATTATTAAAAAAATTAGGATGATCTGGGGTGGTCTATAATAATCCCTTCAAAGCAAAGGATAACTAATGTATGTTTTCATTTTATTTTTTTTATTTTAGAGAGAGAGCACATGCAAGTAGGGGAGAGGGAGAGAGAGAGAATCTTAAGCAGGCTTCATGTTCAGCGATGAGCCCAGTGCAAGGCTTGATCCCATGACCCTGGGATCATGATCTGAACCAAAATCAAGAGTTGGATGCTCAACCAACTGAGCCACCCAGGCATCTCAAAGCAAAGTATAACTAATTTAATAATACCTCTCATCACTAAAAAGAGAGAACACCACTTGGTAGGGGCACTGGAGGGAGCATATTCCATATTTTGAAATACTATTTCATTTTGTTACCTGATGACATGAAAGGCTTCCAGCTTTGAGTAGGGCCCAGAGCGGGAAAAGGCTCTACAGCAGGTCCAGGCTGCCATGTAAGTAGCCCTGTTGCTTGGGCCATATGACCCAGCAAACCTATGGTATTGAAGGTGTTGGGGATAAAAAAAAAAAAATGCCATGTGGAATTTATCACAAGTTTCAATAGGAGAATCACAGTGTAGACCAGTGTGTTCTAGAGCAAAGCCATGCCAATTTCAATGGAAAGTTACATACCATTTCAAAACCAGTCCCTGGCATGCTATTAAAGCATAGTAGAGTGCCTCACCATGGAACATCAAGTGGCTATATGGCTAGAATTGGACTGTAAGAGATTGTGGACTGAGTTAAAAGGTTTAGTGGACCTAGCAGCAATTCATTGTATGACGGAAAGGTATAATTTTGGATTGGTCATGAGCAAGGCCAGAGGAAACAAGAAAGTTGTATGGGTAGATGGACCAGATTTTCCTGTCATCCATCAATGTTGTATTTGTACCTCTCCCTCAGCTTGCACTTATGGCCATACTGGTGATGGTGGTGGTGCAGGGGTGTCTCTTCTGACTGGTTTATGGATGAGGAAAAAGACCAAACGTGGTTCACAATCATGTCAATTCACTATGTAGGTGCAAAGCCAAAAGTGGACTTCTGGTGCACTGCAGCCCCACTCAGAAAGACATTGAGCCTAAACACAGAGTCATCCACGCTGAAAGAGAGACTTGGGAAATTCTCCCAATAGGCAGATCTTCAGGTGGTATATCTGGTCACTTAATTTTATGGAAAAATAAGTGGTCTAAATTATGAATATTTAAGAACTTATGACAGTGAAAGATCGAACGATCAAAAGATCAGGGACCAGAAGGGCTGGGAAAGAGACATATGATAGACTTAGGGAATGTGGATAGACCTATAGGATGGGATACCAGGTAGGAAGGTCTTTAAATCACATGTTAAAGCCTATCCGAATCATCTGCCATGGAAGAGGCACTGCAACCAAGTAGACGGAATTATTTGCCCAGTTTACATTGCCTAACCTCTATCATGGACAACCCCAGTGCTAGCACATGAGAACATAAGTAAAACATCCAAGGTAGCGGAGATGGAGACAGGTGCCAAATAGAATGAAGTCCCACTCATCAAAGCTGATCAGGGAAACTAATCTAAGATATTATGTAAAAATAAATTCTTCTATTTTACAGACATTTGTTGCTGGTTTAAATAAGCACATTTCACTTTTGTGTATCGACTTTGTATCTATCAGCCTTGCCAAATCCACTTATTAATTTTAGCAGTTTCTCCAGAGCTGTGGTTTTTCAGACTTTCTATGTATACCATCATATCATTCACGAATAATGACATTTTTATGTGCTCCTTTTCAATTCTTATATATTTTTCTTGCCTAATTGCACTGGATAGGACATCCAAATATAATGTTTAATAGAAGTAATAATAGCAAACATCTTTGTCTTATTTTGACTCTCAGAAGGAAAGCTATAACATGTAACCATTCAGTATGATACTTGCTGTACATGTTTTGCATATATTTCAATCACATTTGCATGTATTTTAATCAAAATAAGAATATTTCACTTTACTTACAGTTTTCTAACAATTCTTTTTGTTTCTGAGACGTTGACTTTTATCACTTTTAATGCATCTATGGATATGATCATAACATTTTTTCCCTTTATACACATTGTTAATGCGACTGATTTTTTAGTAGAGAGATGTTTATTTTTATTCTAGTTTTTAATGTACATACAGCAAATTTCACTCTTTTGGAATACAGTTCTATAATTTTTGACAAATGCGTGCAGTCCAATAATCATCATCAATCAAAATATAGAACAATTCTATCACCTGGAAAAATTTCCTCATGCTTGTCTTTGTACTAACCTCCTCACTGAATCCCAACCTCTGGCAATTATTGATCTGTTCTTGGTCTCTGTATGTTTGCCTTTTTTAGAATGTCATATAAATGGAATCATATAGTATGTAGTCATTTGGACCTAACTCCTTTCACAAAGCACAATGGATTTGAGATTCATCCATGTTGTGTGGATAGTTTTTGCTTTTTATTACAGAGTAGTATTCCATTGTAAGGATGAACCACGGTTTTTTTTATCCAGGTAGTCACTGAAAGAAGTTTGGATTATTTCCAGTTTTGGGTGATTATTAATACAACTGCTATAATTATTTTTATATGGGGTTTTGATGTAGATATGTTTTTTTAAGTTAAACTATACAAACTTTTAATTTAAATTTTTTTTTAATTTTATTTTTTAAAATTTACATCCAAATTAGTTAGCATATAGTGCAACAATGATTTCAGGAGTAGGTTCCTTAATGCCCCTTACCCATTTAGCCCATCCCCCCTCCCACAACCTCTTCAGTAACCCTCTGTTTGTTCCATATTTAAGAGTCTGTTCTGTTTTGTCCCTCTCCCTATTTTTATATTATTTTTGCTTCCCTTATGTTCGTCTATTTTGTATCTTAAATTCCTCATATAAGTGAAGTCATATATTTGTCTTTCTCTGACTGACTCATTTTGATTAGCATAATACCCTCCAGTTCCATCCACGTAGTTGCAAATGGCAAGATTTCATTCTTTTTGATTGCCGAGTAATACTCCATTGTATATATATGCCACATCTTCTTTATCCATTCATCCATCGATGGACATTTGGGCTCTTTCCATACTTTGGCTATTGTTGACAGTGCTGCTATAAACATGGGGGTGCATGTGTCCCTTTGAAACAGCACACCTGTATCCCTTGGATAAATGCTTAGTGGTGCAATTGCTGGGTCATAGGGTAGTTCTATTTTTAGTTTTTTGAGGAACCTCCATACTGTTTTCCAGAGTGGCTGCACCAGCTTGCATTCCCAAGATTTTTTTTTAATTTGAGAGAGAGAGTGGGTGATGGGCATTGAGGATGGCGCTTGTTGGGATGAGCACAGGGTGTTGTATGGAAGCGATGAACCATGGGAATCTACCCCAAAACCAAGAGTACACTGTACACAGTGTATGTTAGCCAATTTGACAATAAATTATATTAAAAAAAAAGTCTTTTGTGGTTTTTTTATCTCTCTTCTCTCCCTCCTTCTCATACGTCCATCTGTTTTATGTCTTAATTACACATATGAGTGAAATCATATTGTATTCCTCCATTTACATCATTGAAAAGGACAATATTTTATTCATTTTAATATATATATCACATCTTCTTTATCCATTATTCAGTCTATAGACATTTGGGCTCACTCCATATTTCGCTATTATTGGTAATGCTGCTATAAGCATTGGGGGTGCATGGACCTTTTTAAATTATAATTTATTATTATTTTTAAAAATTTACCCACAAGTTAGTTAGCATATAGTGCAACAATGATTTCAGGGGTAGATACTTTAATGCCCCTTACCCATTTAGCACATCCCTCCTCCCACAACCCCTCCATTAACCCTCTGCTTGATCTCCATATTTAAGAGTCTCTTATGTTTTGTCCCCTCCCTCTTTTTATATTATTTTTGCTTCCCTTCTCTTGTGTTCTTCTGTTTTGTGACTTAAGGTCCTCGTATGAGTGAAGTCATATGCTATTTGTCTTTCTATGGCTGACTAATTTCACTAAGCATAATACCCTCCAGTTCCATCCACATAGTTGCAAATGGCAAGATTTCATTCTTTTTGATTGCCGATTAATACTCCGTTGTATATAAATACCACATCTTCTTTATCCATTCATCCATTGATGGACATTTGGGCTCTATCAACAATAGCCAAAGTGTGGATATAGATAATAACTTTTTATGTCACTGGCATGAATGCTTGGAAGTGAGATTGCTGGGTCATATGATAGGATGTAATAAACTTTATATGAAATATCCAAACTATTTCAATATGGCTGAAACAGTTTACATCCCTACCATCAGTGTATGAGAGTTCTAGTGTCTCTATATCTTTGTAAGCACTTGGTATTATCAGTATTTTTAATTTTAGTTATTCTAATATATGTAGGAATATCTCATTATAGGCTTAATTTGCATTTCCCTAATGACTAACAATGTGATTATCTTTTCACGTGATTATTTGACATTCTTATATCTCCTTTGGCAAAGTATTCATTCAATTCTTTTGTCCCCACTTTTTTTTTACTGGCTTGTTCTCTTATTATTGAATTTTGAAAGTTTTTATTTATTCCAGAAACAGGTCCTTTGTCAGATATGCAGGTATGTGTTTTGCAAATATTTTCCCCCAGTTTGTAACTTTTCATTTTTAAAAGTGCCTTTCACGGAGCAGACATTTTCAACTTTGATGAAGTATAATTTATCTTTTTTTTTTTTTTTAAGAATCATGTACTTGGTATGTATCTAAGAAATATTTGTCTAATACGTGATCCCCGGGATTTTATCATATGCGTTCTTGCAGAAGTTTTTTATAGTTTTAGATTTTACATTTAGGTGTATGATCCATTTAAATGAATCATTCTATAAGGTTCAAGTTATGGTAAAAAGTTGTTTGTTTTGCAATCATGTTTTGTATGACTTGAATTCAATAGTTTCAGTAACAATTGTTGAAATTCTCCATTCTCCATTAATTTGTCTTTGGATTTTTGTCAAAATTGATTGGTCATACGTGTGTAGATCTATTCCTACAGGCTCTATTGTGTCCATTTGATCTATGTGTCTATTCTCCTACCAATACCCCCACAGTCTTGATTATTGTAGCTAGATTACAAGTCTTGCAATGGATAGACTGATTCCTTCCACTTTAGTCTTTTTCAAAATTGTTTTGGCTATTGTAGTTCCTGTGCCTTTCCATATAGCATAATATTTTGTAATGGAGTATTTTTTTAAAATTTCGTCTAATTCTGATTTGACCTTTCACACAAGCGACCACATATGGTAGTCATGGCGGAGAGATGGGGGTGGGAGGGGAATAAAAACAAAATTTGATCCAGACCAAGTTGAATTTATGGATCAGTTAGGGAATAGTTGACATCTTCAAAGGTACTCAGTCTTCCAGTCCATGAAAACACTAGTATATGTCTCCATTTATTTAAATCTTCTTGAATTCTTTTGTCAGTGTTTTATAGTTTTCAGCACACAGATCTTACATGCACTGGGGGAAGTTTACACTTAAGTCTTTCATGAATTTTGTCATACTGACCATATTTTATATGAATTTGCTAAATTCATTTATTTATAGTAGGTTTTAAAAGGTTCTTTAGGATTTTTTACATGGGAACTCATATTGTCTATTAATAAGAACAGATTTACTTCTTCCTTTCTAATCCAGGTACCTTGTATTCTCTTTTTACCCCATTGCATTGCTAGGTCTTTCCATATGGTGCTGAATAAGAGTGGTGAGAGTCCACATCCTTACCTTGTTAGGGTAATCTTAGGGGGAAATCATTTACTCTTTGCCAAGGTATGATGTTAGCTGTAGTTTTATTGTAAACACTCTCTTAAGTTGAGGAAATTTCCTTCAATTCCCAGTTAGCTTAGAACTTTTCATTAGAAGCCAACGTTGGAGTTTATCAAATGCTCTTTCTTCTTTCTTTCTTTCTTTCTTTCTTTGTCAAAATTGATTGGTCATACGTGTGTAGATCTATTCCTACAGGCTCTATTGTGTCCATTTGACACATTTCTTTCTTTCTTTCTTTCTTTCTTTCTTTCTTTCTTTCTTTCTTTCTTTCTTTCTTTTTAACGTTTATTTATTTTTGAGACAGAGAGACACAGAGCATGAACGGGGGAGGAGCAGAGAGAGAGGGAGACACAGAATCGGAAGCAGGCTCCAGGCTCTGGGCCATCAGCCCAGAGCCCGACGCGGGGCTCGAACTCACGGACCGTGAGATCGTGACCTGAGCTGAAGTCGGACCCTTAACCGACTGAGCCACCCAAGTGCCCCTCAAATGCTTTTTCTATATCTATTCAGATGGTCGTGTGGTTTCGCTTTTTTTAATTTGATAAGATGATCAATTACATTGTGTGCTTTTGGAATATTTACACATATTCTGTTCCTGAGACAAACCTCTTTAGTCACATTGTATTATCCCTTTTATATATTGTGGTATCAGATTTGGTAAATTTTTTTTTTTTTAATTTTTTTTTTTAATTTTTTTTGGGACAGAGAGAGACAGAGCATGAACGGGGGAGGGGCAGAGAGAGAGGGAGACACAGAATCGGAAACAGGCTCCAGGCTCCGAGCCATCAGCCCAGAGCCTGACGCGGGGCTCGAACTCACGGACCGCGAGATCGTGACCTGGCTGAAGTCGGACGCTTAACCGACTGCGCCACCCAGGCGCCCCTGATTTGGTAAAATTTTAATAATCTTTTACATCTATGTTCATGAGAGTATTGTCTGTATTTTTTTTTCTCACAATACTTTTTTGTTTTTTTTACAAAAAAATTAAGTTTATTTATTTATTTTGATAGAGAGAGAGCATGAACAGAGGAGGGGAAGAGAGAGAGGGAGAGAGAGAGAATCCCAAGCAGGCCTCTGCACTGTCAGCGTAGAGTCTGATGCAGAGCTCAAACTCACGAACTATGAGATCATGACCTGAGCCAAAACCAAGATAACAGACTGAGCCACCCAGGCGCCCCAACAATGGCTTTATCTTAATTAGGGAATGATTCTTCATAAAATCTCTACAGAGGTTTTTGTAAAATAGGTATTATTTCTCCTTTAGATATCTGGCAGAATTCCCAACTGAAGTCATTCGGACATGGCGATTTCTTTGATGGAAGGTTTTATAATTTCTTCAAATGATGTAGGGCTATTCAGCGTTTCTGTCTTCTTGGTTGAGCCTTAGCAGTCTGTGCCTTTCAAGGAATTTGCCCATTTTACCTAAGTTGTTGAATTTCTTGGCTTTAACTGTAAATTCTATTCCCTTATTATGTTTTTAACATCTATAGAATCTTTAGTGATGTCACCTCTCATTCTTGATATTGATCATATGTTCTCTCTTTCTCTTTCTGTCTCTCTTTCTCTCTGTCCCTCCCTCCCTCCCTTCTTTCCTCACTTCTTCCCTCTCCCCCTCCCTCTCTCTTTCTATCTAAAATTCTGAAGAGTCTGACTGAAGGTTTATCAATTTTATTTATATTTACAATGAATCAGCTTCTGGCTTTATAAATTATTGCCTTTTCTATTCTCTATTTCTATTTCTCTGACTTGCTTATTCCATAACTGGAAGCCTGTATCTCCCATTCCCCTTTACCCATTTTGCTCTTCCCCCACCTCTTTCCCCTCTGGCAACCATTAGTTTGTTCTCTGTATTTATAGGTCTGATTCTGCTTTTTGTCTGTTTATTCACTTGCTTTGTTTTCTCGATTCCACATATAAGTGAAATCACATAGTATAAGCTGAGGTGATTTATATGATCCCTTCTTTTTTAATATAAGCATTTTAATACTATAATTTTTTCTGGGTATGACTTTAGCTGCATCTCTAAATTATAACGTAGTGTGTCTTCATTTTCATTCAGCTCAGAATACTTTACATTTTGACTTTCTATTTGACCCATAACTTTTTTTAGAATTTTTAAAATTTAGTTTCCAGATATTTGCAGATTCCCAGAGATCTTTCTGTCATTGGTTTTCAGTTTAATTCCATTATGGTTGAATGGTGACTTTGTATGGCTTCAGTCCTTTAAAATGTTTGAAGCTTGTTTTATAGCCCAGAATATAGTCTATCTGGCAAATATTCCATGAGCACTCGGAAACAATGTGTATTCTGTTGTTGGGTGAGGTATTTTATAAATGCTAATTTCATCAAGTTGGTTAATAGTATTATTCAAGTGTTCTATATAGTTACTGATTTTCTGTCTACTTGTTCTATCAATTATTGATGAAAGGTGTTGAGACCTCTGGCTATGACTGTGGATTTGTTTTCCTCTACCTGCAGGTCTATCACTTTTTTGTTTATGCATTCTGAAGCTCTGTTACTGGAGGCATAAACATTTAGGATTCTTATGTCCTGTTGGTGCATTGACCCCTTTATCATGGTTAAATTACACTCTTTATCCCAGATTATATTCTTTGCACTGAAATATACTTTGCCTGATATAGACACTCCAGCTTTCTTTATATTAGTGTTGCATATTGCATCTATTTCCATATTTTTGTGTCATAATACTTAATGTTGGTTTATTGGAGGCAACATACAGTTGGATTTTGCCTTTTAAAATCAAATTTGAAAATTTTTTTTTCAACGTTTTTTATTTATTTTTGGGACAGAGAGAGACAGAGCATGAACGGGGGAGGGGCAGAGAGAGAGGGAGACACAGAATCCAGAGCAGGCTCCAGGCTCCGAGCTGTCAGCACAGAGCCTGACGCGGGGCTCGAACCCACGGACCGCGAGATCATGACCTGAGCCGAAGCTGGACGCTTAACCCGACTGAGTCACCCAGGTGCCCCTTATGTGCCTCTTAATTTGAGTTTTCAGGCTACCAACATCTAATGTGATTATTGATATATTTGAGTTTTAATCTATTATCTATTTGTTTTCTATTTCCTCCATCTATTTTTCACTTTTTCTGCTTTCTTTTGAATTAGATAACTTTTGATGATTCCATTTCATATCTTTCTTTTCTTACTAGCTATAGCCCTTTGTCGTGTTGTTTAGAGTTTATAATACACATTTTAACTTATTAGTCTGTCTTCAAATGCTTTTATACCACTTCACACATAGTATAGAAACCGTTTCCTTTTATTTTTTCCTTCTCAATATTTGTGCTATTTTTGTCATGCATCTTACTTCTACATATGTTATAAACCACAAAACACATGTTTTTATTTTTGCTTCAAACAGTTGCCTATGCTTAAAAGTGATTGAAATTGTAAGAAAAAAGTCTTTATATTTATTCATGTTGTTACTATTCCTGGAGTTCCTCATTGATTTGTGTAAATTTACATGTCCATTTAGTATCATTTTCTGCTACACAAAAGACTAACTTAAGTTTCTTGTGGTATGCGTCTGTTGAAATATTAATTATCTCAGCTTTTGCATATTTGAGAAAGTCTCAATTTCTATTTTGTTTTTAAAGGACATTTTCTTTGGGTAATTTAGTTTGACAGGTTTTTTTTTTTTCCTATTACTAACGATATTTCAGTCCACTGTGTTCTTTTTTGTTTTTGTTTTTGTTTTTTTGTTTTGAGAAGATATCTGCTGTCATTCTTATCTTTGTTCTTCTGTAGGTGATGTGTTCCTTATTTTTCTGCTCGCAAAATTTTATCTTTGTCATTTGTTTTAAGCAGGTTAATTCTGATATGCCTTGCTATAGTTGTCTTTGCGCTTATTGTTTTGGGGGATTTTGAGCTTCTTAGGGCTACGAATTTATAGTTTTCATCAAATTTAGAAGAATTTTGGCCAATATTTCTTCAAATATAATTTCTGTTCATCCCCATTCTCTTCTCCTTCAAGGACTTATATCAGATTATTTGCAGTTGTCCCACAGCTGTCTCTGATAGTCTGTATTTTCCAGTAGTTTTTTCTATTTATGTTTCATCTTTTATTTTTTCTATTGTTATGTGTTCAAGTCCACTAATCTTTTCCTTTGTAATGTCTACTCTGCCATTAATCCCATCCAGTATTTTTTTGTTAGACATTGTAGTTTTCATATCTAGAACTTCATTTTTTTCTTTCTTATTTTTTATGTCTCTTCTTAACATGTTCCACTTTTCTTCAAGTTTCTTGAACATATGGAATAAAATTATGTTAACTTTAAATGTCCTTGTCTGCTAATTTTGTTATCTGTATTCTTTCTGTGGTAATTTTGATTAATTGATTTTCCCCCTCCTCATTAAGGGTTATATTTAACTACTTCTTTGCATGCCTGGTAATTTTTGTTTGAAAGACAGACATTATGAATTTCACTTTGCTGGGTGCTAGATATATTCGTATTCCTATAAATATTCTTGAGCTTTTTTTCTGGGACATCTACTTTAAAACATCATGATCCCTTTGGGTTTGCTTAGAAGATTTGATAGGTGGGACTGTAGCCATACTTAGTCTGGACTAATTATTTTTCTTTTCGAGGTAAGACTGTTCTGGGTACTCTACCCAGCAATCTGTGAACACTGAGTTCTTGCAGTCTGACTAGTGGGAACAAGCACTATTCCCAGACTACGTGAACATTGAGTACTCTTATGTCTAATCACTTCAGATGGTACAGCACACACATATATTGATCAGTACTCAGCTGAATACTTAAGGAGACCCTCTACAGATCAGCATGGTTCTCTTTTCACGTAGATCTCCTTTTTGGTATTCTGCCCTGGAAACCCAAGCTGCCTTGGTGTCCTCAGATCCACAGCTCTGTCTCTTCAAATCAAGGAAAGACTACCAGGTTTTCCTGGGTTCCTGCACTTTGTACTGTTGCTTGGAAACACTCTAAAGGCAGTAATCTGGGGCAATCATAGAGTTCCCCTTGTTTGTTATCCGACTCTCAGGGGATGCTACGTTTCCTTACCTAATGTCTGATATTTTGAGAACTGTTGTTTCATATGCTTTGTCCATTGTTTTGCTTGTTTCAGTCAGGAGAGTAAATCCAGTCCTTGCTAGTCCGTCTTGGCCACAAGTGAGTTTCCCATCCTTTATCTTTGAAAGTCTCCTTTCTCTTGGTTCCTGTGATATGACTTCCACTTGATTATCCCCCAGTTTTTTTGTAAATACTCTTCTTTCACTCACCTTTCAATGTGGGTATCTTTGTTCTTGTCTATATTCTGCCTCTCAGAGCTCATCCATGATTGTGGGTCCAGATACTATCCCTTCCCATAACATCTTAAGTATTCATTCACTTGACTGTACCACATATCAACTGCTCCCTCCAGGGAATCCGACTTAGATATCTTGCTCTCATTTTAAATTCAACAGCTTAGTGTTTATAAAATGCACCTGTTAAGGTGTTGGAAGGCCTGCATTAGGTCCCTGCTTTGTCACTAACTACTTGACTAGGTAACCTTAGAAAAATCACTTCTACTTTCTTAGCTTCAATTTCCTCCTATATAAAGTGAAGAAACTTGATTAGATGACTTCTAACATCTTTTCTAGTTTTAATATTTTTTTATTCTAGGTAACTCTGTTAAGACGATTAAACTTCCATTATCATGCCTGCCCTTTTCCTGAAAGCCAGCTGCCTTCACCTCATATCTGCATTAATGCCATAATCTCCAAACAATCTTTCTTTCTTCCATCTAACCCCGGTGGACATCATGGCTAGATCAACTCATATCCTTGTGTAAGAACTTGCAATAGCTCTCTGTTTCTTAACACATTAAATGCCAACTCTTCTGCTTGACTTATAAAATACTTATCCCTTCTCTTCTATATGCTCTTATGTCCCACTATTCACCAATATTAATTCTCAGCCTCATTCTGGGTGATCTCTTCTCTATTCTCCATCTTCCTGTTCTTGCTCACATGCCTAAAGTTCTTCTAGCTTGGTGTACCCTCTTTTCCATCAATCTAAGTCCTAACTATCCCTCAAGACCCAGCTCAAGCCCTTCTTACTCCACAAAGCCTTTGACTATTGCTTCAGAACATATTGATGTCTTTACTTTGTACGTTTCTTATTGTACTTCTTCAGCACACCTCAAAGTCTGCCAAATATCTGATTAGTTCATGCCTGGTAATTTTTTTTCTCCTCATACAGAACTTAAGGTCCTTGGAGACAAACCATATTTTTCCTTTTCTTGGTATCTTCCAAGCATATGGTATTTATCAAGAAATCTTCATTGATTGATTAAAAGCTATTCAACTCAGGTTTAGCTCATCTCCTTCCTGAGTTACCATTTGTGTGTGTGTGTTTGTGTGTGTGTGTGTGTGTGTGTATAAAAGTTCTGTTTCCTAAGACAGTTTGAGCTCATGTGTAACCATGTTATACTCACATTTACATGTATTTTCTGACCACTATCCATCTTTAAGTTTTCAGAAGCAAGTCCTTGATTAGTGACTCTGAGCTGGGACTTTGGAATGCAAATCTGTCTGGACGGCAGAAGCTGTGTTTGCATCATATCATCTCTTCCTTAGTGAATTTGGCAGCTCTTTCTTGGGAAATCTGTGAGTGAATCATTGTGACAAAGAGGGTGAGAAAAGCTCAAAGCTCTAGACCTTGATGGCTCAAGAAAAAAACATCTGATATTGGGAGGGGGGAAGGAGATGACACGATTATGTCATGGTACCTTTAGGATAAGCAATCAGAAAATGGCCAGGACCTGAAGAATCAGACAGCTTTAAGGAAGGGTGGGGGAAAAAAAGAGTTTCTAAGCAGACTTTCTTGGAAATGAAAGTGTGCTAAATAAGGGAGAGGAAGCAGGGAGCTGTGAAATAATTTCACAGAAGCAAACATCTTGAATTTGTTTTGAGTAACTTAGTATGCGGCATGAACAGTATTTTAAGGCTTCTGAAATCACACTTTGCCCTGTTCAACTCAGAGCTCATTCCTAAGCTTCTGAAGTACTGAAGTGGGAGCAACTTGGCTTCTTGGTTTCATGTATATGTGGTTGGAATAAACGCATACCACCCCTTTGCAATCCCTACCTTTTTCCCTGCCAGAATTAAATGTACAGAGTTTAGCTCTTACTGACTTTCTTTGTTGTTTACTTGCCCCATCAAGTTGACTATAGTAAATAGACTACAATGCATATAGCTGTCTGTTGTGCACAGGAACCACAAAATTTCCATCACAATCAGGTGTTTCACATCTCTATACAAGGAGGAAAACAAACAAAAGCATGCCAAGTGAATTGCTGGGAAACATTTATCATTTCCCGAGGCTGCTTCATTAACAGGTTCACTGAAAGCCCCTACAGAAAGCATGAGCTGGTAGTAGAATCATGAGACCAAGGCAAAAACTGGCCATTTGATTTTGAGCAACCCACTTAACCTCTATGTTTTAGGTGTCTCATCTGTTAAATTAAAGTGTTAAACTATACGCACTCTGAGATACAATTCAGGGATGATGTTTGACATATTTGTGACTACTCTGTTGCATAAGTGCTTCTGATATATGTCTTTTCCTTGATTCTCTGTCCATTCTTGAATTCCGAGAAATATCTTCGCTCACCTCCTGGACCAATCCTTGGTTTTCTTTCCTGAATCTTTTGTTCGTTTGTTCCATCACTTTTGATTGGTGAAAGTTAGAAGTATGTTAAATGTAACTAGATTTGGACGCCTCCAATAGTTCCAGGCCCAAGCCTGCTTTTTTTTTTATTATGAAATTTATTGTCACATTGGTTTCCATGCAACACCCAGTGCTCATCCCAACAGGTGCCCTCCTCAATACCCATCCCAAGCCTGCATTTAATTATGTCTGTCTGACCAGCACAGTGGTTAATTTATCTTTTCTTTTTCTGAACTTGGTTTTTGAAAAATTAAATTAATTATCAATATTTAAAATCACAAGATCTCACATAAATATACAGATTTCCAGCTTCTCTAAAAAATATCATAATAATGGGAAACAAGAGATCCTCATTTCCACAAGGGATCAATAGCTGGCATGAAAAAGTGACACCCCCTTTTAGCCTGGGCTCTCCATTTTATCACCCCCTCATTCCCTCCTCCCATTGTCTCCCCTGCACTGAGGCCAAGAGTAGTTGCCATTTGTTATCATGCCTGTGTTGCTGGTTCATTCTTTATGTGTTGCATCGACTCTCCAGTTTATTGTAGACCTCACCACGTCCTTTAGCACTGAAGGTGAATGTCAGTTACTTTTATCATCATATTTGCACTGCTTTTGTTCTTATACCAGAATTAAATAGTAAATGTTTATACCCGTGTCTCTATCAAAAGTAAGAAAATATATCAAACCAAAAGACCAAATGTTTTATTTGTCCCATCCGGTTTACTGACCTTCCTGACCTCTGTTGGTCTTTGTGTTTGTAAGGCCTGTTCGAAGTTGAATATATTGTCAATATATTCCTCATTCACAAAGGGTGTTCACCTCAGAAGCCTCTACTTTTCCTCTTTGTGCCTTCTTCTTAAGCCCCTATGTTCTGCATAGAGGAGTTGGTGGAGTTTGTTGGGCATCTGCAACAGAAAAAGCAAGGTAGAAGTTTTTTAAACTTCCATAATAAAATAGGCAAGTACTATACTGATATTCTTTGAAGGCAGAATGTTTGTTTGAAGTCACCTAAATCTGCCACAAAAGGCCATGAATAGTCAAATCAATCCCAAGAAAAGAGAACAAAGCTAGAGGCATCATACTTCCTTATATCAAACTGTATTACAAAGCTATAGTAATAAGAACAGTATGGTACTGACATAAAAACAGATATATAGGCCAATTGAGATACAGAGACCAGAAATAAATACATGCATATATTGTCAACTGGCCTTTGACAAGAGTTCCAAGAATACGCAATGAGGAAAAGATAGTTTCTTCAACTAATGGTGTTAGGAAAACTGAATATCCATATACAAAAAAATGAAAGTAGACAACTATCTTACATCATACACAAAAATCAACTCAAAAGGATGACTTAAATGTAAGACCTAGAACTGCAAAGCTCCTAGAAGAAAACATAGGGAAAGATATTCATGACATTGGTCTTGGTAATTATTTTATACATGTGACATCAAAAACACAGGTAACAAAAATAAAAATAAAAGCATTTTGCAGCTTCTGCAAAAAGAAAGCAAATCAAATAAAAGGAAAGGAAACTAATCAGTGCAGCAAAGAAAATAATCAGCAGAGTAAAAAAGTACCCTACAAAATGGGAAGAATATTTGCAAACCATATATCTAATGAGAGATTAATCTCCAAGACGTTTAAGGAACTCATATAACTCAATAGCAACAAAACCAGTAGTCTGATTTTAAAATGCGGAAAGGAGTTACTCAAAACCACAGCGAGATATCACCCTACGCTTATCAGGAGATGGCCATGATCAAAACAAAACAAAACAAAAAAAAAAGAAAGAAAAGAGAAGAGAAGAGAAGAAAAAGAAAGAAAAAAAGAAATAAAAAGAAAGACAACAAGTGTTGACAAGACTGTAGAGAAATTGGAACGCTTGCACACTGTTGGTGGGAATGCAAACTGGTGCAACCCTCTGGAAAACATTATGGAGGTTCCTCAAAAAGTTAAAAATAGCACTTCCCTATGATTCAGGGGTACCTGAATGGCTCAGTCAGTTAAGCATCCAACCTTTGAGTTCAGCTCAGGTCATGATCTCATGGTTTGTAAGTTCGAGCCCCACATCAGGCTCTATGCTGATAGTGCAGAGCCTGCTTGAGATTCTCTCTCTCTCCTTCTCTCTACCCCTCCCATGCTCTCTCTCTATCTCACACACACACGCAATAAATAAAATAAACTTAAAAAGAGAACTATCCTATGATTCAGCAATTGCACTACTCAGTATTTACACAAAGGATATAAAAATGCTGATTCAAAGGGATACATGCACCCTGATGTTTATAGCAACATTATCAACAATAGCCAAATTATGGAAAGAGCCCAAATGTTCATTGATTGATAAATGAATAAAAAAGTCGTGCTATATATACACAAGGGAATATTACTCAGCCATAAAAAAGAATGAAATCTTGCCATTTGCAACGACGTGGGTGGAGCTAGCGAGTATTATGCTAAGTGAAATAAGTCAGTCAGAGAATGAAAAATACCATGTGGCTTCACCCATATGTGGAATTTAAGAAACAAAACAGATGAAATTAGGAGGAAAAAAGAGAGAGGCAAACCATAAAACAGACTCTTAACTACAGAGAACAAACTGAGGGTTGCTAGAAGAGAAATAGGCAAGGGGAT
Organism: Neofelis nebulosa; assembly: GCF_028018385.1. NCBI lineage: Eukaryota > Metazoa > Chordata > Mammalia > Carnivora > Felidae > Neofelis > Neofelis nebulosa. The sequence continues at coordinate 92,280,278 of NC_080800.1, forward strand.
GGGTTAAATGTGTGATGGGTATTAAGGAGGGCACTTGTTGTGATGAGCACCAGATGTTGTATGCAAGTGATAAATCACTATATTCTACTCCTGAAACTAATATTACACTATTAGCTAACTGGAATTTACATAAAAACTTGAAACAGATGTTGGAAACAACCTAAATGTCCATCAAACAGATAAATGAATAAAGAAAATGTGGTATATACATAAAATGGAATACTCTTTAGCTTTAAAAAAAGAAGGAAATTGTATAATATGCAACAACTTGGATGGACCTTGAAGACTTTATGCTAAGTGAAATTATCCTGTCAGAAAGACAAATAATAAATGATCCCACTTATATTAGGTATCTAAACAATCAAATTCATGGAATCAAAGAGTGGTTGTCGGGGATTGAGAGGGAGGGGGAAGTGGAGAATTACTAATCAATGGCCCTAAAGTTTAAGTTAAGCTAGATGTGCAACATTATACCTAAAGTCAAAAATGTACTATTGTGCACATAAATTTCTGTTAAAAGATAGGGTTGCCAGATTAAAACACATCCAGTTATATTTGAATTTAAGAAAATGACACATTTTTAATACAAACATGTCCCAAATATTGCATGGGCCTCCACATACTACAGCATTATTCAGTGTTCATCTGAAATCCAAATTTAACTGGGAATTCTGTAGTTTTATTTACTAAATTTAACAACCCTATCCTGGGACCAACCTAATTGTTTTTGTCATTTAAAAAGATCACTTTGGTTACAACTAGAGAACACAGAGACCTTTTAGGAGGCTGGATTGCACTAATATAGATGACAGATAAGGGGATAATCAGAATAAACAGCTTTTAGTGAAAGGTGGGGAGAGAGGGAAAGGCATTGTAGAGGATGATCTATAGTGATGTACCTTTTTGATTTCTGATTTTGAGTATTTTCAGGATGGCCATAATTTATCAACCAGACCCAAATAATTTTTAGAATGAGAGGGTATGCTAAACCAGGATATAAATGGTCGCCATAGTAACTTGTGGATTCTCTTTTTTCTTGATCAATATCACCAACATGTATCATCAACTTTCGGCTTTGTTAATCTTTCTAATTATACATTTTAAATTCACTTAATCTCTGCTCTTATTTTTATTATTTCATTCTTTTTTCTTTGGCCTAATTAACTATTCCATTTATACTTTCTTGACAAGAATAATTAGGTCACTGATTCTCAACTAAGACTATACATTTTTCCTATTAGAATGAATTTCCTGATATCCATAAGTTATGATATGTAGAATTTTCAATATCATTTAATTCAAAGTATTTTCTAATTTTCATTGCTATGTTTTCTTTGACCCACAGGTTATTTAGAAGTGTATTTTTAAGTTTTCAACCATATGGGGACATTCTAGTTATTTTTTGTTGTTATTATTCATTACTTATTTCTAGTGTGGTTAGAACCTATCGTGTATGATTTCTTACAGTGAAATATTTGAGACTTGATTTTGGAGTCAAAACATGGTTGATTTTGAAAGATGGTCTATGTGGATAATAATAAATAAAAATTACATTAAAAAATAAAATAAACTGCTATATTTAATATTATCTTTGTTCTGAAATAATATTTTTTTCTGAGATAGAGCCTCTGAATTAGGAGTAGAACATATGTTAATTGTCTGTTAAATTAATTTCATAAGATTTTATTTAGAGTTTTATGTATAGGTATAATGCATGAAACTATATGTTTATATATATATGTATATATAAATGTATAAAGATAAATCTATAACTTAGTTTTATATGTGTTACCCTTTTCAAGTATTTTAAGAGTTTTGGAATGAAAACTTAGTAATTATCACAAAATCAATGTAAAATATTCAGTATTTATTTATCTCAAATGTATTTCAAAATTATACACCCACATGCACAAATCATGGCTAATATAGAGTCTCTATTGATCATCAAAATTATATTTAAAAGTCAAAAGAAAAAGTATTCTGCGGTTGTTCGGCAGTCATCTATAGATGTCAGATTAATTTGGTTAATGGTATTGTTAAAATATTCCACATTCTTGCTGATTTTTAATATATATTCCATATCTTTGTTGATTTTCTGCTTGTTCTCTCATTTTATGAGAGGTGTGTGAAAAGTCACTCTAATTGTGCAATTGGTTTTTATTAACCTTTTATAATTTTGAAATGCAGCTGTATCTCTAACAATTTTCATTTCCTTGAAGTTTACTTCTGTAACATTACTCTAGCTAACCAAATGTTTGGCTAATGTTTTCAAGCTATCGCTTGTTCTCTCATTTAACTTTGAACATTTCTGTATCATTATTATTTAGATGGGATTCTTGTCAGGAAGTTATACTTGTTTTGTATTCCTTCAAATCCAATTTGACAATTCTATTTTAGTTGGATCACTTAGTCCATTTGTATTTGGCACGATAATGTGAATTATTTGGGTATAAATCTATTATTTCAATTTTTCTTCCTTATGTCTAATCTGTTTCAAGGTGTTTTTTTTTTGTAGCTGTTGTGTTCCTTTCTTTTTCCCCTCTAGCTCTATTGTTATATTTTTTAATGGTTCACCTAGAAATTAGATTTTTTCCTTGACTTATCAAAGTCTAATATTAATTAGCTCTTCTAATTTTTAGCAGACGATGCAAGGATCTTAGAATACTTTAAAAAATTACACAGAATGATCCCTGGGTATTCTTATCTCCATTTTAAAGATGAAAATACTAATTTTCAGGAGAGTTAAGTGATTTGTTTATGCTCTCAGAGCTAAGTAAGTGACAGAGTGAATTGAAATATGATAGCCACAGGTTGTACTCTCTCGAGTCCTCCTTGGCCCATTGTCGGCACATCTTTCTATAGTGCTTATGATTCCATGGACTGTGTTTACAACAGCCCAGAGATGCATGACAATGTCATAGTCTACCCTACACAGACACTTTTCTTTAAGTTTGTTTATTTATTTTGAGAGAGACAGAGGTAGCACAAGAGGGGAAGGGTGGAGAGAAAGGGAGACAGAGAATCTGAAGTGGGCTCTGTGCTGACAGCAGAGAGCTGAATTCCGGGCTCAATCTCTGAACTGCGAGAATTGACCTGAGCTGAAGTTCGACACTTAACTGACTGAGCCACCCAGGTCCCCCAACACTTTTCTGCTGTGCCTCGGTTTCTTCATGTGTAAAGTCATGTACTAACAGCACCTATCACATAGAAATGCTGGAAGATTAAGTCAAATAATGCATTTATGGGGCTTAACACTATATCAGACACATAGTAACACTAAAAACAATATCAGCGATTGGTAATTTCATGCCACCTAGAATACAATAACTAATTCTACACACCAAATCATAAGAGGGACACTAACAAATGTGAACACAGCCAGGACTGGAAAGGAACTAGAAACCATTTCATGTGAAGAGTGATTGCAGAAACATAATCTTTAGTCCAGAGGAGAGAAAACAGGAAAGATATGGTACAATTTTTTGGAGACATTTTTTCATTGAAGAAGAGGAATTGTGCTCATTCTGTGTGGTTCCATAAGAAACAACGAGGGTCAATTGTCAGAGGGTAAAGAGGTTACAGGAGGCATATTTTGGCTCAATGTAAACAAGAAAAATCTTGCAAGAAGAGTAGTATGGGATACCCAATGAAGTATTGAGTCCCTCATCACAGGAGATAGTAAAAGACCTCTGTCAAGGCTGATGACATAAAGATTTCTCCAACGGGGAAGAAGCTGTCTGAGATCTCTTTGACTCTGAGAAGATAGTCCACTTTGAGGCAAGAGTCTCTTGATCCTACCAGACCAATGTACCATAAATAATCCCATTTTTTACAAAGAGCCTACCGTTGTACTTTCTTGCTATTAGATTCCTCTTCCTTAAGTGTGAAACCATTGCAGACACAGTCTTCAGCAGAAAACAAGAGGATAGCATCTCACTAATATTCTGTATAATACGTGTTCCTAAGCTCTCAAATGGTGATTACACACTCCATCATTCTTTTCATTTTTCTTGTTGGTTGACTCTTATCCTGTGGTTACATCTGTACCTACGGTAAAATAGGCAGCTTTTGAAAAGTGGGAGCGGGGGGGAAGCACTGTTTTCAGTAGGATAAAATAATGGCTATTTCTCTTTAGTTCAAACTCAAAAAATAACTCCTGGGGCTACACCAGCTTTCAGGTCTATCTGGCTGTGCATCCAAATATCTAGGACAGGATGGGCAGTGGGTGAGGAGCAGCGGTTGGACTACAATTGCCAGTCTCCACTGATACCTCTTCAGACTCATAGTCATGACTGGGGAGATGGCCTTGGGAAAATATGCACCCCCATAGTAAAGGATCATAGCAGAAATGAATTCTCAGTACACAAAAGGAAAGACACAAAAGAATAACACAGCTAATAGCCTGTGGCAAACTATGGTCCAGGCCAAAACCAGCCTGCTGCTTGGTTTTATAAATAGCTTTATTATAGCAGCCATGCCCATTTGTTTACATATTATCCATGGCTGCTTTTGCACTAAAAAGGCAGACTTACATAGCTGCAATATGACAGTATAGCGTACAAAGTCCAAGATATTTACTGTATGGCTTTTTATAGGAAAAGTTTGCCGACCCTCACCTACAGCGCTATTTTCCAAAGCAGTGGGCAAACCAAGAAGTACACAAGACAATGATTTGGGATAGAGAAAGAAAGTTTAGAACTTCTCTGGTTAATTTTCTTTCATTTCATTCTTTTTTTACTTCTCTTTTTGTATTTAGTGTGTAAAATGTATTTTAGTGTTAAAAGTACTAAATTGGTTTACAGATATGTGTACATCATGCATGAAGTTCAGCAGCTACTGGTCTGCAGTTGTGGTCCTACACCAGAATCATCTGAAGAATGTTAAAATGCAGATTCTTGAGGGCTGCCTGGGTGGCTCCAGTTGGTTAAGCATCCGATTTCGGCTCAGGTCATGATCTTGTGGTCTGTAAGTTCAAGCCTTGTGTCAGGCTCTATGCTGACAGCTCAGAGCCTGGATCCTACTTCAGATTCTGTGTCTCCCTCTCTCTGCCTCTCCTCCTCTCTCCCTCTCTCTCTGTCTCAAAAATAAATAGACACTGAAAAAATTTTTAAAACTGCAGATGATTGGGACCTATCTGTGGTAGGCAGAATGATGTCCCCCCCCCATTCAAAGATGTCTACATCCTAACCCCAGAACCTGTGACTATGTTACCTTATGTGGTAAAAGGGACTTTGCATATATGATTAAAGATTTGAGAAAAGGATTATCCAAGTGAGCCCAATGTAATCACAGGGGTCCTTTGAAAGTAAAAAAAGGAGGCAAGAGACTTAAAAGCACAGAATATGTGATGATGGAATCAGAGATCAGAGTAATGCAATTTCTGGCTTTGAAGTTGCAGGAAGGGGCCATGAGCCAAGAAATGTAGGTAGTCTCTCTAAGCTGGAATAGGCAAGAAAAAGGATTCTCCCCTAGTGCCTCCAAAAGGAACACAGCCCTTCCTGACACCTTGATTTTAGCCCACTGAGACCTGTTTCACACTCTGACCTTCAGAAATATAAGATAATAAATTTGTGTTGGCTTCAGTCACTGGGTTTGTGGCAATTTGTTATTGAGGTAATAGGAAAGTAGTACAAAACGCCTAGAGATTCTAATTCAGTGTGGCTGGATTTAGGGGTCTAGAGTCCTGAGTTTTAGATCTGTGGCTGCTTCCAATACAATGTGTTCCCTCAGACAAGTTACTAATCCTTGTTTTCAAAAAGAAGAAAGTGATACTTCCAAAGGTTAATACCTACTTAGCCTACAGGGTTCTTTTGTGGATCAAGTGAGAGAATGGATGAGAGAGTCCTTTCTTGAAAAAGCAAAAGCACTTTAGTTTAGTTATGTTTTCAAGATATAGCCAGCACGATTTCTTCTTCTAAAAAATCTCTGTGGGGGCGCCTGGGTGGCTCAGTCCGTTAAGCGTCCGACTTCGGCTCAGGTCATGATCTCACGGTTTGTGGGTTCGAGCCCCGCATCGGGCTCTGTGCTGGCAGCTCAGAACCTGGATCCTGCTTCAGATTCTGTGTCTCCCTCTCTCTCTGCCCCTCCTCTGCTCGCACTTTGTCTCTCTCTTAAAAATAAACATTAAAAAATAAAATAAAATAAAATAAAATAAAATAAAATAAAATATCTCTGTGACCTTGAAGACTTATATGCAAACATTTTAGGAGCTTTGTCATTTATGTTAACAATACTTCATATTTGGCTATATGGTTTACAAAACACTTTAATCTTTATTGTATCACTTGACCTGAACAGCAACCCTCCAGTTCACTCAAGTATTAACGTTAATAGCAGTATAGGTGTGGGGAGGGGCGGGGGGGGGGGGTTCATATGTTTATAGATGCTTACAGAAGTGGATAATCCAGAAATCCATACACAATGGCTTTTGAGTGGATTGTGGCAATTAGACTGGAGGCAGATTTGCCAGACACACCAGGAATTCACCACAAGACAAGCTGTGACTTAGAGATAGAATGTGATCTAGCAATCTCAGTATTTTCAAAAAATCCCCTCCAAATAATTCTTCCTGGCTCCATTTTTCTAGAATAAGAATAAGTCTCATCACTTTTTGCCTACAGGCAAAGTGCCAGCATTAGCTTGCTTACCTCTCTAGAATCTTTGTGGATTGGTGAACATAATTTCCTCCAGTTTAGGGATAATGTGAGCCCTAAACACTTATCGTACCTTTCAGTCTTTGCTCATGCCAATCATAATGCTTTCCCTTTCCCTCTTCCACCTACCAAATCCCATTCCTCCTTGAACGTAGCCTCCTCTATAAGGCTTCAGGTGGTCTCACTTCTCTGTCTTCCCTGAAGTCCTATCAAGCATTCAGTTCACACTGTGTAGTATTCCCTTGTTTTGGAGAGTTTATCCTGCCACCTTACCTGGTCAAGGTATTATTCTTTTCTTGTTTCCTAAAGGTCCAAGCACAGGGCCGGGAAAGATCTTGATGTTGGAAAGTAGTTACTGTTTGGTTTGAAAGGTTCTCCTCTTGAACTGTAGCCCGTATGATTTTTTTCCAGCTTTATTGAGATATAAGTGACATGTGACATTGTCTAAGTTTAAGGTGTCCAGTGCGACAATTTGCTAAATGTATGTATCACAAAATGCTTATGAGTAGAAGTTCGTTCACACATCCTTTACGTGTATAATTACCACTTCATTACCTTTTGTGTTGAGAATGGTAAAGTTCTACTCTCATAGCAACTTTCCAGTATACAATACAGTATTGATAACTATACTCAACATTTTGTACATTAGATCCCTGGAATTTATTCATCTTATAACTGAACATTTGTACCCTATGAATAACATCTCCCCATTTCCCCCACCACTCAGACCCTGGCAAACACTATTCTGTTCTCTGTTTCTGAGTAGGGTGTTTTTAGATTTTACATATGAGATCATATACAGTATTTTCCTTTTTCTGTCTGACTTACTTCAATTAGCATAATGCCCTCAAGGTCCATCCATGCTGTTGCAAATGGCAGGGATTTTCTTCTATTTTATGGCTGAGTAATATTCCACTGGGTGCATGCATGTGTGTATGTGTAAATACACACACACACACGTCTGTGTGTGTATCACATTTTCTTCATCCATTCATCCGTCAGTGAACAGTTAGGTAGTTTCCATGTCTTGGCTATTATGAATAATGCTACAAGGAACATGCGAGTGTAGATAACTCAGAGAGTGATTGAATATTCTTTGACTATATAGTCATAAGTGGGATTGCTGGAGCATATGGTACTTCTATTTTTAATTTTTGATGATACTCCATACTTTTTCCATAGTGTTTGTATTAATTTATATTCCCACCAACACTGCATGAGGGTTCCCCTTTCCCCACATTTTTGCCAACACCTGTTATCTGTTCTCTTTTTGGGAATAGCCATTCTAACAGATGTGAGATGATAACTCACTGTGATTTTGATTTGCATTTCTCTCATGATTAGTGATGTGGAGCCTCTTTTCACGAACCAGTTGGCCACTTGAATATCTTCTTTGGAAAAATGTTTATTCACCTCCTTTGCCCATTTTCAGTTGGATTTTTTATTGTTTTGCTATTCAGTTGTATGAGTTCTTTATATATTTTAGATACTAGCCACTTATTAGATATGTGGTTTGCAAATATTTTCTTCCATTGCATAGGTTGCCTTTTCATTGTATTAATAGTTGCTTTTGCTGTGCAGAAACTGTTTAGTTTAATGTAGTCCCCTTGTTGATTTTTTGCTTTCGTTGCTTGTGAAGTTGGTGTCATATCCAAAAATTTATTGCCAAGACAAATACAAAAGAGCTTCTCTACCCGATGTTTTCTTCTAGGAGTTTAAAGGTGTCAGGTCTTGTGTTTAAGTTCTTAATTCATTTTGTGTAAATTTTCATGAGTGGTGTAAAATAGGGGTCATTCTTTTTATATGGGTATCCACTGATTGAAGACACTATCCTTTCCCCATTGAGTATAATTGGCTTCTCTGTTGAATATTAGTTGGCTATATATGCATGGATTTATTTCTGGGTTATTGATTCTGTTCCATTGGTCTATCTGTTTTATGTCATTACCATACTGTTTTGCTTACTATAGCTTTGTAATATAGTTTGAAATAAGGAAGTATGATGATTCCAGCTTTGTTCTTCCTCAAGATTGCTTTGGCTATTCAGGGTCTTTTGTAGTTCCATAAAAATTTTAGGATTTTTTTTCTATTTCTGTAAAAACTGCCATTGGAATTTTGATAAGGATTGCATTAAATCTGTAGATGACTTTGGATAATATAAGCATTTTAATTAACAGTATTAACTCTTCTGGTCCATAAACACAAGATATCTTTCCATTTATTTGTGTGTCTTTCAATTTACTTTTTCAGTGTCTTACAGTTTTTGGTATGTAAATCTTCCACTTCTTTGGTTCAATTTATTTGTAATTATTTTATTGTTTTTGATGCTATTGTAAATGGGATTACTTTATTTCTTTTTCAGATAGTTCATTGTTAGTGCATAGAAGTGCAACTGATTTTTGTAAGTTGATTTTGTATCCTGAAACTTTACTGAAATCATTTATTAGGGCTAACAGGTTTTTTTGCTGGAGTCTGTAGGATTTTTTAAACATAAGATCATGTCATCAGCAAACAGAAAATTCTACATCCTTTTTTTTTATTATTTGGATGGCTCTTTCTTTCTTTCTTTCTTTCTTTCTTTTTCTTTTTCTTTGTAATTGCTCTGGTTAGGACTTACAGTACTATGTTGAATAGTTTTGGTGAGATTGGCACCCTTCTCTTGTTCCTGATTTTAGAGGGAAAGCTTTCAACTTTTTACTGTTGAGTATAATGTTAGCTATGGGTTTGTCATATATATATTTTTTATTATGTTGAGGTATGTTACTTTTATACTATATTTGTTGAATTTTTATCATGAAATTATGTTGAGTTTTCTTACATGCTCTGTCCATACCTATGGAGATAACCATATGATTTTTGTCTTCCATTCTATTGTCATGGATCACAGTTATTGCTTTACATATGTTGAAACATCCTTGCATCCCAAGAATAAATTCTACTTGATCATGGTACATGACCCTTTTAATGTGCCATTAAATTTGGTTTGAGGATATTTGGTGTTTATCTATATCTATATTTGGTGTTTCGCATCTATATTCATCAGGGATATTGACTTGTAGTTTTATTTTCTTAGACTATCTTTATCTTTGATAGCAGGGTAATACTAGTCTCATATAATGAGTTTGCAAGTATTCCCTCCTCTTCAATGGTTTCGGAAGAGTTTCAGAAGGCTTGACATTAATTCTTTAAATGTTAGAATTGACCCATGAAGCCATCTGATCTTCATCTTTTTCTTTGTTCTGATTACTGATTCAATCTCCTTCCTTGTTATTGGTCTGTTCAGATTTTCTTATTTCTTCATGAGTCACACTTGGCAGATTGTATGTTTCTAGGAATGTACCCATTTCATTTAGGTTGTCCAGTTAGTTCACATACAGTTGCTTATAGTAGCCCCTTATGATCCTTTGTATTTTTGTGATATCAATTGTAATTTCTTTAATTTATTAGTTTACTTGGGTCCTCTCTCTCTCTCTCTCTTTTTATTGGTAGTCTAATTAAAGATTTGTCAATTTTGTTTACCTTCTCAAAAAACCCTAACTCTTAGTTTTGTTTATCTTTTATACTGTTTTTCTATCTTCTATTTCATTTATTTCTGGTCTGATGTTGGTTACCTCCTTCCTTCTGCTAACTGTGGGCTAAGTTTATTCTTATTTTGCTAGTTTTTTGAGGTGTAAAGTTAGGTTACTTATTTGAAATTTTTCTTTTTTTCTTTTTTTTAATGTTTGTTTATTTTTGAGAGAGAGGGAGAGGCAGAGTGTGAGTGGGGGAGGAGCAGAGAGAGAGGGAGACACAGAATCTGAAGCAGGGTCCAGGCTCTGAGCTGTCAGTACAGAACCTGATGTGGGGCTTGAACTCACGAACCGCGAGATCATGACCTGAGCTGAAGTCAGACACTTAACCAACTGACCCACCAGGCACCCTGTTTTTTCTTTTTTTAGTGTAGAACATTTATTGCTATAAACTTCCTTCTTAGCACTGCTTTCGCTGCAATTGATGAGTTTTGGTATGTTGCATTTACGTTTTTGTTTGTTGCAATACATTTAAAAAATTTTCTCTTTTGGTTTATTTTTCGACCTATTGGTTGTTCAAGAGTGTGTTATTTAATACCCACATAATTATGAATATTCCCATTGCCCTCCCGTTATTGATTCTTAATTTTATAACATTGTGGTTGGAAAAGATAATTGGTATAATCTCAAATATCTTAAGGTTGCTGAGATTTGTTTTGTAACTAACATTTGATCTATCTTGGAGAATGTTCTACGTGCACTTGAGAAGAATGTATATTCTGCTACTCTTGGATGGAATACTCTGTTTATCTCTGCTAGGTCCTTTTGTTCTAATTTTAGTTTCTTATTAATCTTCTGTCTAAATGATCTATCCATTGTTGAAAGTGGGGTATTGAAGTCCCCTACTATTATATTGTCTATTACTCCTGGCAGATCTGTTATTATTATATGCTGAATGTATTTAGGTTCTGCAATGTTGAATGCATATATATTTATAATTATTACGTCTTCTTGATGAATTGACCATTTTATCATTATTTAATTATCTTCTTTGTCTCTTGCTAGAGGTTTTGACTTAAATTCTACTTTGTCTAAAATGAGTATAGATACCTTTGCTCTCTTGCCTTCCATGTGTGTGGAATATCTTTTTCCATCTCTTCACTTTGAGCCTATGTGTGTCCTTGAAGTTGAAATATCCCTTAGGCAGCATACAGGTTGGTCTTGTAGTTTTTTATTCACCCAGCCTATTAGGCTGTGTGATTTGGAGTAAAGAACATAGGCTCTGAAGCCATACAGATAACCCCATTCAAACCCTGACTATTTCACTTATCAGCTGAATAATCTTACACATGTTATATACCCCCTCTATGTCAATTCACTCATCTTTCAAAAGGAATAACAACAGTTGTTATGCTACCTCATGGGGTTGTTGTGAGCATTAAATGCAATAATTCATGTAAAGTGTTTAGTACCATTCCAAGAACATAGTAAGCTCCCATGAAATGGTGGTTATTATTTATTTTTACTAAAATTAGAAAGGTAAAATAATATACTAGTTATGATCAGGGCTTTATAAACAAACAGACCTGGGCTGTAAGTTACTTAAGTTACTTAACCTTGAGTAAGTTAGTTAATTTCTCTGAGGCTTAGAACTCTCTTTTTGCATGAAGGTTAGAATAATGTCTGCCTCATAGGGTTGTGAGTATGAAATAGGAATTATAAATAGCAGCCTTTGATACATAATAGGAAATCAGTAAATGGTAGTTGTTCTAATTGTTGAGGGGAAAATAAAGATATAGAGGGTTGTGTCAACAACAAAAACTGTGTCACTCATCTGCAGTCTAGTAGCAAATAAGAAAGTCAGTGTGGGCTTTCCCCTATAATTCTCAAGCAAAAGACAGAAAAATGCACTTTACTGTGTCTCTGCCTTCCCACTTCACCCAGTGGGTTCATAGAAGAGATGTTTGTGATAGTACTTAGAGTAACATCTGGTTCATATTATGCCCTAATAAATATTAGCTGAATCTGAATCTGGACACATTCATTTAGCCCATATTGAATATTTCAGTATTCCACGTAAGTATTTTTGTTGTTGGCACTATTTTTTTTTAGTTTTTAATTTTTTTTCATTCAAGTATAATTAAAAAATATGTTATATTAGTTTCAGGTGTACAATATCGTGATTGAGGACTTCTATCCATTACTCAGTGCTCTTCACAATGTGTGCTCTTTTTTAAAAAAATTTTTCTTTAATGTTTATTTATTTCTGAGACAGAGACAGAGCATGAGTGGGGGAGGGGCAGAGAGAGAGAGGGGGACACAGAATCGGAAGCAGGCTCCAAGCTCTGAGCTGTCAGCACAGAGCCCGACAAGGGGCCTGAACTCACAGACCGTGAGATCATGATCTGAGCCCAAGCTGGTCGCTCAACGACTGAGCCACCCAGGTGCCCCAATAATGTGTGCTCTTAATCCCCTTCACCTATTTCACCCATCCCACCACCCACCTCCCCTCTGGCAATTCCTACTTTGTTCTCTATATTTAAGAATTGGCATTATTTTTAATTCAAAAATAATACATGCATGCACATGGTAAAAATATTCAAATAGTACAAGGATATATACAATAAAATACAAGTTAAAACTCCAGAACTGCTGTTTATCAATTGTATGACCTTTGACAGGTCACTTAACCTCTCTGTGGCTATGAAAATCATGTCAGCATCTACTTTTTGGGTTGCTGAGAGAAACAATGTATAAATCATTTAGAATAGTACTTGGCCTATTTAAGAAATAAAAAAGTTTAGTGATTTTCATGTGCCATTTGTATTTTTCTGTGAATTTCTCATTGATTTCCATTCCTCATTTTTTTTGTTGAGTTATAGGGTTTGGGTTTTTTTTGTTTTTTTGTTTTTTGGGTTTTTTTTGATTTGTGAAAGCTTCTTATCTATTAAGGAAATTTTTCCTTTACCATATTTTGAAACCTTTCTTATCCTCAGCTTTCATTTTTTTCTATGAATTTTTTCTCATAATATTAATTTTCCCATGAAAAAATTTTGAATGTTTTATAGTCCTATTTATCAGTCTTTTGCCTTTAGGGCTTCAGAGGTTTGAGTTTTGCTTAGAACAACCTTCTATAATCCAAATTTTTTTCTTTAAAAATTCTCCCATGTTCTCTTCTGCTGCTTTTCCAGTTACTCTGGTCCATCTGGGCTTTATTCTTATATAAAACATAAAATGGTGGTCTACTTTTGTTTCTCTTCCCAATGGCTAGCCCGTTGTTTCAGCACTGTATATTGAATATTCTGTCAGTTAAAACCCTTGCTATCTCCCAGATAACTGGATGTTGAATTGTTCTTCAAATTGAAACAGTGTGTGGCCCAATCATAATTTATTCCTTTCATTTTCTTCTCGTTCTGATATGAATACAAGTTGACTTGGGCAGACACATCCCTTCTTATAAATGAAAACAAATAACAAAACAGAGGCATAAAGGGGTTACACCAATCTTTGAGATCCCTTTAACTAACAGTCGATTAGAGTTGTTTCAAATAAAAACTCCCTATTTGAAGGAATGGGTATAAAAAAACCCTTTTTCACCTAATATTCTATTATATGAGTACATCAAAATAATTAAACCATGTCTTTCCTGTTGGATATTTGCATAAATTTCTCTGTACTATCCATACATATATTACTATGCCGACTATTCTCAGACATTTATTTGGTTTTCTTTCAAGACATCTTTTTAAATGTGGAATTATTAGGTCAAATGGTGTGAACTTTTTAAAGTTTTTCTGAAAATATACCATGCATAGAGAAAAATGCACATATCGTAAGTGCACAGCTTGAAAAATTTCCACAAAGTGAACACACCTATATAACCAACACATATTTGGAAACAAGATGTTACCAGCACCTCAGAAGTCTCCCTCATGCCTCATACAATCACAATTTCCATGGCTAAGCACTATCAGGATTTCTAACATATACATTAGTTTTGCCAGATTTTTGAAGTTTGTATATATTTGGAATCATAGAGTATACAGTTATGTTGTTTTTGACATCTCTTGTTTACTATGTTTACAGTATTTATCATTATAGGACATTCGTCTTAATTGCTATATAGTATTTCATTGAATGAATATACCACAATCTATTTATTCACTTTATTCTTAATGGGCATGTGACTTTTTTACTATCACGAATGCTGCTACTATGAACATTGTAGTGTATGCATTTCTGTCAGGTATATACTTAGGTGTAGGTGTATACCTTAGAAATTACTGTTATAATTAGTGGATCATAGGATATGCACATGTAAAGCTTTTATGTATCTTTGTACAAAATTGCTTTGCAGAAACATGTTTCTAATTATGGACAACAATCACCGCTCTTTTTTTAAAAAAATGTTTATTTTTGAGAGACAGAGAGAGAGAAAGAGGCAGAGTGTGAGCAGGGGAGGGGCAGAGAGAGAGAGGGAGGGAGACACAGAATCCGAAGCAGGCTACAGGCTCTGAGCTGTCAGTACAGAGCCTGGTGCAGGACTCGAACCCATGAACTGCAAGATCACGACCTAAGCCAAAATCAGACACTTAGCCAGCTCAGCCACTCAGGCGCCCCTTTACTTCTTAATTTTATTTTTTATTTGAGAGACAGAGAACTAGTATGAGTTGGGGAGAGGGTCAGAGGGAGAAACAATCTCGAGCAGGCTCCATGCCCAACACAGGGCCCGATGTGGGGCCCGATCCCACGAACCAGTGAGATCATGACCTGAGCCAAAATCGGACGCTCAACCAACCAAATGAGCCATCCACATGCCCCACAATCACCACTCTTACGTGATAGTCACTTCTGACTTCAAATATTTTATTTACTGCTCATAATAACCCTATGGGGTAGTTAGTGTTATTCTTTTCTATTGACAAGTAAACAGAACTATTTACAGAGATGTTAAATAATCTGTGCAAGGCCACATTTAGAAAATGGTAGAGCCGGGATTTCAACTCAGATTTGTCCGGCTTCCAAGGGCATGCTCCTTCTGCCATACATCCTGTGTTAGTTTCCTACAAGGCATCACAAACTGCATGGCTTAAACAATAGAAATTTATTCTCTTGCAGTTCTGGAGGTTAGAAGTCCAAAATCAAGTTGCTGGCAGGGCCAGGCTCTGTCTCCCAGCTTCCACCTGTTACTGGCAGTCCTTGGCATTCCTTAGCTTGCAGTTGCAAAATGCCAGTGTCTTCTCTGTGTCTGTCTGTCTCTATGTGTTTTCTCCTTCTATCTTTTTTTTAATGTTTATTTATTTTTAAGAGAGAGTGAGACAGAGTGTGAGTGGGGGAGGGACAGAGAGAGAGGGAGATACAGGATCCGAAGCAGGCTCCAGGCTCCGAGCTGTCAGCACAGAGTCCGACACGGGACTCAAACTCAGGAGTCATGAGATCATGACCTAAGCCGACGCTGGACACTTAACTGGCTAAAGCACTCAGGCATCCCTGTGTTTTCTCCTTTTCTTACAAGGGCACCAGTCATACTGGATTACGGGCCCACTCTACTCGGGTATGACCTCATTTTACATTATGATTACATCTGCCAAGACCCTATTTCAAAATAAGGTTGCATTCCCAGATACCAGGGGCTAAGACTTCAATCTATCTTTTTTTTTGGGGGGGGGACACAATTTAACCCTCCACACCTTCCTACCTTTCTTTTATTTCAAGCCATTCAGCATTGCACATAGGGGGTAAGAAGGTGCGATGTAGTTTTTTTAAAGTTACAGTGTTTATCACTGTAAAGCTGATGCCTGTGAGGTGTGCGCCTGCAGGAACAGCCCTTCTATGTGACTTGCCAAGAGGATAGATGCTGTGGCTGGGCTGTGTTCAGTGTCAGGCAAATGTTCCTTTTACCTGGTGGACTTAGTAACCCAAACAAATATCTATAGCACTAGCTAGTATTATAACTGGAGCCATGTATTCTTTTCCTAGGAAAAGGGGATGTAGGGTCAAGGTGAGGCCCACACTGAGGAAAGGCTATGCCTACTCATTTGTTTCTGCAGATGGGCTCCGACATCTAAGAAAGCTTGCATTTCTATTGTTGGCAAGGTAGGCTGGCCAAGAGCTGCTATTTTTTCCCTCTCGCCAGAAATCCCTGTTTTCTCTCAAACCCCAGCAGAATCGTAATCAGTACTTGTGTTTTTTGATGAGCACCTGCTAAGGGCCACACGCTGTCCCAGGGATATTGTGCACATTACTTGTAATTCTTAACACAACCTTTAAGTAGATATTCATACAAGTGCAGCCCTTAGAATTAGCCCTGATGGTGAAAGGAGGCAAAAGCACCTGTTTGACAGTGTGGTCCAAAGGAGGAGGACATCTGTCAGTGCTGGATGCTCTGTAGCAAACCAAATTGTCCTGATGTTAGGGATACAATCAGAAGAGGAAAGAGCTGGAAGCACTTTGCTTCAGAATGACTCCTGGGGACATCTTGAGTCTGGGCACCAGGGTTGAATCCCCAGTCAGGTAAATTTGTTAGTATCTCTTTAATATCACAAGGGATATACCATCCAGGTCTCTTTTGAGAGAGATGAGCATAGATCTAAGATAGATCAGTATGAAGGAAGGGTTATTATTGTGGCCTCCCAAGCAGCTATCAAGTACCATACCCTTAGGTTAGGGCAAAGCCATACCCAAATCAAAGCCCTAAGACCAGAGAACTCTAATTCTAGTTTGGTAGATTGCAGAGATCGCAAAGCAGTAACTTAGGATTTGAATACAACCCACAGATATTCTTTGCTTTGCCCACATAGGATTTTTTAAATTTTCATTTCTATTGCTGTCAAGCAAAAACAAATCAGAAAATTTTATACAAAATGCCATATTTCAGGCTTAATTTTGAGTCCCCGTTTCAAAATGACTCCATTGCAGCTGCTCCCATTTGGAAGGCAGGCTCCTCCTGGGTCACCCTTTGATATTATCTTCTTGCTCCCTGTAACCTTTGAGTTTGTGACCGTTGCTCTAGATCTTTGGCCATGATAGATTTAGAACCAGGCCCCATGCAAGTAAAACAAAGCAGCGACAAAACTGAGAGCTCACTTCTCTTGGATGTGATGGAAATTCTCTAAAATTGATTGTGGTGATCGCTTTACAACCTTGTGGATTTACTTTAAAAAGCACTGACTCGTACACATTAAGTGGCTGAATTATATGGTATGACTTATGGATCAATAAAGCCGTTAAAAATATAAACCAGACAAGAGTTAGGGAGAAAAACCCATGATGAATTAACTTCTCAGTTGTACTGTTTGTTGTCAGACTCTTTGAAGGTCCCTAAGACTTGAGTGGCTAAAATCATGAAAAATAAAGATTCAAAATAGCACATAGGGTTAGGATAAGAAACAGAGGTAATCCCTTCAAAGCTTATATGACTCTGCCTGGTACATGGTCAACAATAAATAAGTACCAGGGGTTCTTGGCCAGTATGGCACAGAAGAGACTTACCAACGCTTAACCCAACAGCGCTGAAACCGTATGCTAACCCCTGGAACAGCTCTTCCTGGAGCCTCTCCAAATGCCTAGTTGGTTCTAGGTGGCTACAGATTCTCATCCAGAACTCTAGGAACCTCATAGACGTTTAAGCGATAAAGAAAAATAGCATACAAATACTGAAGCGTCTAGGGAAGTGGAGTCAAACTTTCCATGCCTATTCAAGCAAGGTGATGTAGTCAAGTCTCCACAATGCTGAGAGTAAGGAGACCTGGATTCTAATTTTACTTCCACTCCAAATGGAATTTCCTTTAAAGAATACTAAATTTTCCTATGCTTTATTTTCATCATATATTGGAGGACGATGGTATTTACCCTGTTACTTTACCACGTAAGACCGCATTAAAAAAAAAAAAAGAGCATGAAGCTACTTGGAAGGATACAAAGTTACATATAGTATAAGATATGTTTATTTATGTATGTAAATCAGTGATCCCAATCAGGTGACAAGCTAACTCCCACAGAAAGGCTAATGGGGCTGAGATTCTTGTAATAAGAGAGGGCCTTGGGGATGGTTTTATAGTTTTAGACCCATTGTCTTTTGTAAAGATTCACCAGAGGACGGTGAAACTCTTGGCAATCAGAACAGATGCAGCCTGGGCCACCATATGCCATAAAAGAAAAAAAGAGCTTCTGGCAAAGGAAAATCATCAAACCAATGTCTTCACCCTATTACAGAATTGAAAATGTCAACTTCCCTAGATTACAGGGTATGGCTCCAAAGCAGACAAAATTACATTCACACCCAGAAATGGGAAATTTCTTCTCTGGGAAGAGCTAAGCTGTCATTAGGAAAGTAGGTAGGTGGCTGTGACTTTTTTTCTTCTAAAGTTCTTTATGAATCTCCATAAAATTCTAAGAAAGATTTAGAAATTGATTAACCCTCTTATATCTCCCCCAGACACACAGAGATGTCCAGATAACTTCAGATACTTCATCCAGTGGAGGTGGGATAGGCAGGGGCATTTTGCCAATGAAACAGTTGTAGTAGCCTTGTTGACCCAAAGGCAAGATCCTTACTCAGACTTGAGGGACTAGCTGACCTCTAATGCCGCCCCCCTCCCCCCTCCAAATTCTTCCAGTTGGAAGCTGTGGACTAAGGAAGCAGCCTCAAGCAGCATCTTCTAACTCAATTTGTTCTCGAGAGAGATTTTGATATGAAAGAGTCAAAAGAGGGAGTGGAGAGAGGGAGAATGAGGTGAAAGTATTCATGCAACTTGACAGGAAGGGAAGAGTATCCTGCCAATAGGGAAATAAGTATGTCAGGCAGTGTTGCAGAGTGGTTAAGAGGATAGGCTATGGGATCAGCCACAGCTGATTTATATCCTGGCCCTGCTACTTATATTCTGATGTAAACATCAAATGGGATGAAAACAATACTGGTCATGTGCAGCCCTTATGAGGTTGCACACTTACCTGGCACATAGGAAATGCTAAAATTAAAAGTAGTTTTTATTCTGTGCTCTTCAACGTGGCATTCAAAGCCCTTCCCAATTTAACCCAAGTCTATATTTCTAGCTTCATTTCCCATCACTCTCTGTTGCATACCTTATGCCTGGGCGCACAGGACCACAAGAGTATTCAGCAGTCCCCGATCTCATCGTACATGTCCATATTTTCCCTTCTTTGCCTACACAATTTTTTTCCACCTGGTATGCCCTTTCCCTCTTTTCTACCCAGTTAAAAATCTTACTTTCCCCGCAGGGCCCAGTATTCCACCACTTTTGTGAGGCTTTCCCGTTCCTTTAATCTAGGCAGAATTAAAGCTTCCTTTTTTTGTATTTCCATTACATTTTTTATTTCCATGGTTGAAGTGCCAGGCTAGCCTTTTCGACAAGTGTACATGTTTTAGTAATCCCTACGGCCTTGTGAAAACAATGGCTTTATTATATGTATTGTTACATCACCAGCATAGTAACTGGCACATAGTGGGTCGTCATTGAATTTCATTGACTAGAACTGAGTTTTACTTAAGGGGCTCATGAACATGTATTCCATCTATTTCATAATAAGTTGCCATGACATAAAAGTGTACAGACATATATGAAAGCACTAAAATAATGTAAAGTATTATACAAATGGGAGGAATAGATTACCCAGAATTCAAATTAGAGAGTTTAAATAAATAGAATCCTTTCCTAGTGCTATCAAATGATAATTAGTGTATATATATATATATATATATATGAATGGCCCTAATGCATTTCCAGCTCATGAAGTGCCTTCTGAATTATTGTGAACTTTTATAAAAGATGTGTTCTGTTTCTTTAGTCTTTTGAGAATTTATGGACCACATGACTGTAGTTTTCTTATGTAACTGGGAAGATAGTTTTATTAGATCAAGAAACCACAATCCCCAACCACTCTGGCAAAATGGATCTTTGACGTATAAAAGAAAAAAGAGGGGGAAAATTAGCCACGTAACTATCATCAGCATCCATAGTAAAGGCCGACACGATGCCTTGAATGATGTAAGGGTGATCCTTCTGGAGTACATACTGTAATTCCTGTCTGTTCATGAGTCTGATCTAGCCTTTGATGCCATTAGCCGTCTGAGTTCAGGGACTTGGTCTTCTATCTATATGTTATCCACAACTGTGCTTAGCATAGTTGCTGGAAGCATTGAGAATTCTTGTAAGTAGTGGTTGAATTTAACGGAATTTAGGGAAATCTGTAAAGAAGTTAGTACATAGAATAAATAAATTTAAAGGTAGTTTTAGACCCAAGAAATACATTAAATACATAGGTGGATCAATCTCAGAATGAATTTTATCCAATAGAGTATAATATAAAAATTTTATTACTGGGAACATTTTCATAACGCTTTGTCATTTATGAAGTGCTCTCATATACTCTTTCTGTCAAAATAGCAAATCTGAGTAGACACAGATACTCTGGTGTTTACCTGTCAAATAAATAATTACAGTGAAACATTACTCCTAGAGGATGGAATAGCAAAAAAATAACACTTAGAAACTACGATAAAATAAGCATAATTGTAATTGCTTTCCATGTATTCTCTTATTTAATCCCCTCAATAACCCTGTGGAGGAAGTATGGCCATTATTTCCATTTTATAGATGAAAAACTGAGGCTTACATGAATTCATTTGCCCCAATCGCATAGCTAGTAACTGGCGGAAGATGAGTCTTCACCAAAAAGACTGGTTCAATGAACCTGCAAGAAAGTTCTACCTTAAGAGGAGCTAGACAGAGCTGTTTCAGAAGACTCTTTATATCCATATATCTAGAAAACCATTTGTGAAGGGAGAAACATTACCAACTCACAATGGAATAAACAGAATGATAATGTCTTGGCTAACAAAAACTAATCCAAAATTTAAATGGCATATTGGATTCAAAGCAATAGCCTCACACTCTGAAAGTATATTTTCCATATAAACATGATAGGCAGAGAGATGATAGGTCTTTGTGTGGATCTTGAGAGGAGAACTTTATAGAAAAAACATGGGTCCCCTGTTAAAACAAGAATTTTTAGAAAGACCAAAACAAGAAGTCAAAACACAAGATGTAAAGTAAGTAGGTGTTCAGTATGGGACTGATAAAGCACAAATTTGTATGCTTATTGTGATGAGAGCTTCACTTAGAGGTAAAGGGGCCATTTTAAGGTGATAGCCCTGAACTCTTTCTTAAAGAATCCCTTTTTTCAGTTCAGCCTGACTGTCTGAACTGTCAGAAGGGTTGGCTCTTCCGTAAAACTGCTTTACTATGTGATCTTTTTGCATGGCCTCCTGCTCCTTCGAAAATTGCAAATGCTTGGCACGGATGCTGCCCCTCCCATTCCTGTGCCCATGGCAGACATTATAAATAAATCATGGCACTCTTTCTCATTTGGAATCAACCTCAGACTCATTCTTGATACAGCATTGCAGATGGCAACTACCAATCAGTTGGATTTGGCATGTGAAATGAAACCTATTTGTCATCTATGCCCCAGAGTATACAGATTATTTGCAAGCTGAGAGATAGCTGACATCATAGACAGCAAACACTAATAATGAGTATGTCTTTACTAACCCAATGTTACTAAGCAATGGATGCTTCCTGCCTTGGTTTTATCTTCCAGTGCTGCTCTAGTCATCCCTGACCCACTAGCAACCATTTTTTTTTTTTTTTTGATAACAGAAATAAGCTTGCTGGGCATCAGGAACCTTTAGGAGGACTTTAATGCTCAAGATCGATCCTGCTACTTGTCCGTCCCAACCCTCAAAAGCTTTAGGAATATGATGTTCAATACAAACTTCTAAGAGCTTAGATTCTGCTTGTATAATGCCCATTTAGTTTTAGTCATTTCCTATATAGAGTGAGCTGAGATGTAGTTAAAAGCATTGAATTAGAAATAAGATGACCTGGCTTCTAGTCCTGCCTCTGCATCTTTAGTTATGGTTTTCCTCCCTGAGTCTCAGTTTTCCCATCTGTAAAATGGAAATTGTAATACCTGCCTTATCTATCAACTGACTTACTGTGAAAGTGTTAAACCATTCATTTCCTCTTTTTGATTATTTCATTTTATGTCACTATTCCTCAAGTATTTTGCCTCACGTTTTTAGGTAGGATTGGATTTAACTCAAAAGAATACTTGAAAAAATACTTAGACTGGGTGTTAATAATTTTAAAAACATGTTTTTGTCTCATCGTGTTTCACTTGTATATGTGTGTGTGGAGGTTCTCTTACTTGTTCACTAAAACCCTCCATTTTCATAAGTGACAGGAGAATGGATTGACTTACTCCTCAGCTATGTGTCTGGCTTGGTCAGAACTTGGTCAATGCATGTAAATCACAGAATTATAAAAACAAAACAGCTTACTGACTGGCCCAAGTCCTTAGCTCAAACATGTTCAATCCTTGACATAAAAGGAAGCAGAGATTCTTAGAATTTACTGGTCAACACTACCTCCCAACAGTGCCTTCCTTGGTCATCTAGCTCAGTTGTTTCCTTTTTTTTTTTTAATTTAATTTTTTAATGTTTATTTATTTTTGAGAGAGAGAGAGAGAGAGAAAGACAGAGAGAGACAGAACATGAGCATGGGAGGGGCAGAGACAGGAGGAGACACAGAATCTGAAGCAGGCTCCAGGCTCTGAGCTGTCAGCACAGAGCCTGATGTGAGGCTCGAACCCACAAACCGTTGAGATCATGACCTGAGCTGAAGTCGGATGCTTAAGCGACAGCAACCCAGGCACCCCTAGCCCAGTTGTTTTCAACTGCAGCTTTCAGTTTCCTAGTTCTGCACAGGGATGCCTCAGGGGCTTCTTTATATGCTTTTAAAAAACTATCTTGCTATGAATGAGTGAATGCCAAATGTGGAATATATAGTACATGGCTAACCTTCTCTGCTTTCAGATCCCTATTTGATTCAGACTAGTATAATCATTGATTGGCATCCTGCCCAGGCTCTGGGGCTGTGGTTATCTGATATTCCCATTATCTAATATCTTAAAACCCAGAACTATGACTTAACTTACTTGGCTTTGACTTTCCCATCTTTTCTCTCTTTTTCTAGGTTCCTTTTTCAAATCTTGATGCTCACTCAATACCCATTGCTGTAACCTGTCTGTAACTCATGAATACAATATCTGGGATGATTTTGTAAACTCCACTCATGAATTAATGAAAATCAGCCTTGTAAATTCAAAAGGAGAGTTCTTTCCAGTTGGGGCTTGATAATTCTAGATTTAATATAAATAAAAATACTCAAATTAGCTCAATTATACATGTAACAACACTTCAACATGCTAGGAAGTGTGTCGAAAAAATATTTAACAAATATGCCATTTATAATGGAGCAGATACATGGAGTTGGTTAATATCTTTGGAGAGCCTTGCTTTGACAGAATTACTTCCATTTAGAAATTCTCTTTGGTCTAGCTACACTAAATCTGATTTATCTTCTGGACTTTGAGTTATAGAAAAGTTCACAGGCATTGCAAAAACACTCATTGAAAACATAAAGGTTGATTATCATTGTGTGAGGAGGTTGAAAATAAATCTTTTGGCAACTGCTACATCTGGGCTTGCAGTTAATGACCTTTTTGGATCAGTGCCAGGACACCAATCTACCTTGTGCATGGCTCTGCTAAGGTTGCAACCAGTCTGAAGCAAGCAAGCTAGCGATCGAATAAAATGGCCCAGTGTGAGAGGCAGTTTAAAAGCATTAGTGTCATCATGTCTACCTGGGAGAGAGCTTCTCACCAGCCTTAGCGATTTTTCCCTGATGTATGGGGCATATAGGGAAAAAATAAAGCTGGTAATTTACAAAATATTACTGATTTTTTTAATTAATAAACTTTATTTTTAGAGCAGTTTTAGGTTCACAGCAAAATTGAATGGGATATACAGAGATTTTCCAGATATCCCCTGTACACACACACACACGCACATACACACACACACACACACACACACACACACACTGCATCTCCCACTATCAACATACCACTCTGGTTTATTTGTTCCAGTATGAATGTACCTTGATACGTTATTATCACCCAACGTCCACAGTTTACATCAGGGATTACTCTTGGTATTGTATATTCTGTGGGTTTTGACAAGTGTAAAATGACATGTATCCGTCATTAGAGAATCATAAAGAATAATTTCACTGTCCTAGAAATGCTCTGTCCCCTGTCTTTTCATCTCTCTCACCTCCTAACCCCTGGAATCACTAATCTTTTTACTGTCCCCATAGTTTTGCCTTTTACACGTGGCTAGGATCATATAATATGCTGCCTTTTCACATTGGCTTTTTTTACTTAGTAATATGCATTTAAGCTTCTTCCATATCTTTTCATGGCTTGATAGCTCATTTCTTTTTCAGTGCTGAATAATATTCCATTGTCTGATTTACCGTAATTTATTTATCCATTCACCCACTGAAGGATATCTTGGTTGCTTCCAAGTTTGGACAATTATGAGCAAACCTGCTATAAACATCCATGTATAGCTTTTTATGGACATAAGTTTTCGATTCATTTGAGTAAATACTAAGCAGCATGTTTGCTGGATTGTATGGTAAGACTATATTTAGTTTTATAAGAACTCGCCAAATTCTCTTCCAAAGTGGCTATATACCACATCCTTGCTAGCATTTGGTGTTGTCAGGGTTTTGGATTTGGGGCTATTCTGATAGATGTGTGAGTAATATCTAATTTTTGTTTTAATTCACAATTCCCTAATGATACATGACATTAAATATCTTTTCATACTTACTTGCTATGTGTATGTTTCCATTGGTGAGATATCTGTTCAGATCTTTAGGCCATTTTTTAAACGAGATTGTTTGTGTCCTCACTGTTGAGTTTAAGGGTTCTTTGTATATCTTGGATAAGAGTCCTTTATCAGATGTGTGTTTTGCAAATATTTTTCCCAGTCTGAGGTTTGTCTTCTTATTCTCTTGACATTTTCTTTCATAGAGCAGAAATTTTTAGTTATAATGAAATCCAGCCTACCAATTATTTCTTCAATGGATCATGCCCTTGGTGTTTTATCTAAAAAGTAATCCCCGTACCCAAAGTCATTTAGATTTTTCTCCTAGATATCTTCCAGGAGTTTTTCAGTTTTGTGTTTTGTATTCAGGTCTATGATCCATTTTGAGTTAAATTTTGCAAGGGGAAAAAGGTCAGAGTTTATATTCATTTGTTTTGCATATGGATGTCCAGTTATTCCACCATTAGTTGTTGAAGAGACTAACTTTGCTCCATTGTATTGTATTTCCTTGTTATCAAAGATCAGTGGACTATATGTGTGTCTATTTTTGGGCCTTCTATTCTATCCTATCAATCTGTTTGTCTCTTCTTTCACTGGTACCATACTATCTTGATTACTGTAGCTTTATAATAAATGTTATATTTGAATAATGTCAGACCTTCAACTTTTTTCTACTCCTTCAATATTGAGTTGGCTATATTCTGGGTCTTTTTTCCCTCCATATAAACTTTAGGATCAGTTTGTCAATATACACAAAATAACTTGATGGGATTTTGATTGGGATTTCAATAAATTTTTACATAGAAAATTAGGAAAAAACTGACAACTTGAAAATACTTAGTCTCCCTATCATGGAATACCTTTATTTATTTCTTGATATCCTTCATCCAGAGTTTTCTTCACATATATCTTGAACATATTTTGTAAAATGTATAACTATTTCATTTTGGGAAGCAAATGTAAATGGTGCTATGTTTTTTCTTCCAGTTTTATTGAGATATACCCGACATATAGCACTGTATAAGTTTAAGGTGTGCAATGTGATGATTTTATACATGTATATATTGTGAAATGTTTACCATAAGGTTAGTTAACACATCCTTCACATTACATAATTATCATTTTGTTGTTGTTATGGTGAGCACATTAAAGAACTATATTCATAGAAACTTTCAAGAATATAATACAGTTTTGGTAACGGCATATTATACATTAGATCACTGGAACTTATTCATCTTATAATTGAATGTCTGTACCTTATCAATAACATCTCCCCATTTTTCCTGCTCCCAAGCCCCTGATAACCATCATTCTGCTCTGTTTGTATGAGTCTGATGTTTTTAGATTCCACGTATAAGGGATATCATACAGTATTTGCTTTTTTGTGTGTCTGACTTATTTCACTTAGCATAATGCCCTCAAGGTCGGTTCATGTTGTTGCAAATGGCAGGGATTTTCTTCTATTTTGTGGCTGAAAAAGAATCTAATATATATATATATATATATATATATATATATATATATATACCACATCTTCTTTATCCATTCATCTGTCAGTGGACACTTAAGTTGTTTCTATGCCTTGGTTATTGTGAATAATGCTGCAATGAACATGGGATCACAGATATGTCCTTGAACTAATAATTTCATCTTCTTTGGATATATACCAAATTTCATCTTCTTTGGATATATACCCAAAAGTGGGATTGTTGGATCATATGGTACTTCTATTTTTAATTTTCTGAGGAAGCTCCATACTGTTTTCCATAATGAATATACCAATTTATATTTCTACCAACAGTGCACAAGTGTTCCTTTTTATCCACATCCTTACCAGCATTTATCTCTATCTTTTTGATAATAGCCATTGTAACAGTATAAAGTGATATCTTTTATGTTCCCTTGGTCTATCTGTCAGTTTTTATGCCAGTATCATACTATTTGATTACTATAGCTTTGTAATATAGTTTGAAATCAGAAAATGTGATGCCTCCAGTTTTGTTCTTCTTTCTCAGGATTGATTTAACTTTTCAGGATCTTTTGTGATTCTAAACCAATTTTAGGATTGTTTCTTCTATTTCAGTAAAAAAAAATGACATTGGATTCTTGATAGGGATTGCATTGAATCTCTGGTTGGCTTTGGGTTTTGTGGACATTATGACAATATTAATTCATCCAGTCCATGAACACCAGATATATTTCCATTTATTTGTGCCTTCTTCAATTTTTTCATCAATATCATAGAGTTTTCAGTGTACAAATCTTTAACTTCCTTGGTTAGATTTATTCCTTGGTATTTTATTGTTCTTGATGCTATTGTAAGTGGGATTGGTTTTTCTAAAACTTTTCAAGATAGTTCATTGTTAGTGTATAGAAATGTAACTGATTTTTGTATGTTAATTTTGTATCCTGAAACATAACTGAATTTTTTATTAGATTCAACAGTTTTTAGGTGGAGTCTTTAGGATTTTCTACGTATAAAATCATGTCACCTACAAATAATTTTGCTTCTTTGTTCTGATTCAGATGACTTTTATTTCCTTTTTCTGCTTCATTTCTCTAGTAGGACTTCCAGTACTGTGTTAAATAGGAGTGGTGAGAGTGGCTACCCTTGTCTTGATTCTGATCTTAGCTTTTAGTCTTTTACCATGAAGTATGATGTTAGCTTTGGACTTGTCACATATGGCCTTTATTCTGGTAAGGTTTATTTCTTCTATACCCAATTTGTTGGTAGTTTTTATTATGGATGGATGTTGAGTTTTGTCAAATGGTGTCTCTGCATCCATCGAGATGATGATATGATTTTTATCTGTCATTCTATTAACGTGATGTATCACACTTATTTGTTTGCATATTTTGAATTATCCTTGCACCCCAGGGTTGAATCCCATTTGATTGTGGGTGTATGATCTTTTTAATGCGCTGTTGAATTCATTTTGCTGTATATTGTTAAGAATTTTTGCCTCTATATTCATCAGTGATATTGGTCTGTAGTTTTCTTTTCTTATAGTGCCCTCATCTGCCTTTAGTATCAGGGCAATGCTGGCCTTGTAAAATGAATTTAGGAGTGTTCCCTCCTCTTGAAATTTTTGAAAGAGTTTGAGTAGGATAGGCATTATTTATCCTTTAAATGTTTGGTAAAATTTGAATGAAACCATCTGGTCTTAGGCTTTTCTTTATTGGGAGGTTTCTGGTTACTGATTCAATTGACTTACTCATTATTTGTCTGTAAAGATTTTCTATTTCTTCATGATTTAATCTTGGTAGGTAATATGTTTCTAGGAATTTATCCAGTTTTCTACATTGTCCACTTTGTTGAGGTACAGGTAGTTGTTCATAATAGTCTCTTACGATCCTTTGTATTTCTATGGTATCAGTTGTAATATCTCCTCTTTCATTTATAATGTTATTTATTTGGGTCCTCTCTTTTTTTTTCTTGGTTAGGCTAGCTAAAGGTTTGTCGATTTTATTTTTTCAAGAAATCATTTTTTAGTCGTATTAATCTTTTTCTATTGTTTTTTTTCTGTTCCATTCATTTTTTCTCTAATCTTTGTTATTTCATTCCTTCCACTAACTGGTTTCCGTTTCTTCTTTTTTTTCTAGTTCCTTAAGGTTTAAAGTTAGGTTGTTTATTTGAGATATTTTAATTTTCTTAACATATGCATTTATTGCTATAAAATTCCTTCTTAGAACTGCTTTTGCTGTATCCCATAAATTTGGATATATTTTGTTTCCATTTTTGTTTGTTTCCAGGCATTTTTAAAATTTCCCTTTTGTTTTCTTTTATCCATTGGTGATACAAGAGTGTGTTGTTTAACTTCTATGTATTTGTAAATTTTCCTCCTGTTATTAATTTCTAATTTTATATCACTGTGGTCAGAAGAGATAATCCATGTGATTTCAACCTTCCCTAATTTTCTAACACTTGTTATGTGGCCCCATGTGCTCTATCCTAGAAAAGGTACCCTGTGTGCTTGAAAAGATTGTGTATTCTGCTTCTGTTGAATGGAATGTTCTATATATGTTAGGTGTATTTTGTCTATCGTGTTGTTCAAATCCACTGTTTTCTTATTGGTTTTGTCTGGATGACCTGCCCATTGTTGAGCAGAGTACTAACGTCTCCAACTACTATTTTATTGCTGTTTATTTCGCCTTTTAGTTCTCTTAGTATTTGCTCTCTTCTTTCTTGGTTAGCCTACCTAGAAGGTTATTGCTTTTATTGATCTTGTCAAAGATACAACTTTTCATTCTGTTGATTTTTTGTATTGATTTCCTGTTTTTAATTTTATTGATTTCTGCTCTAATTCTTGCTATTTGTTTTCTTTTACTCACTTTGGATTTAATTTTCTCTTCTGTTTCTATTTGTCTAAACTAGAAGCTTAGATGATTGAGTTTAGATGTTTTTTTGGATGCATTTTGGATGCATTCGATGCTGTAAGTTTTCCTCTAAGCACTACTTTTTTTTTGTTTGCATCCCACAAATTTTAATAAATTGTGTTTTCATTTTCACTCAGCTACTTTCAATTTTTAAATTCAATCTATGTGTTATTTAGAAATGTGTTGTTTAATTTCGAAGTATTTGGAAGGGATTTTCTGACTATCTTTTAATTATTGATTTTTAGTTTAATTTCATTGTGGTCTGAAAGAAGACATTATTTGAGTTCTATTCTTTTAGATTTGTTAGTGTTTTATGGTCCAGAGTGTCGTCTGCCTTGGTGAATGTTTCATGTGCATTTGAGAATGTGTACTCAGCTGTTGTTGAGTAAAGTAATCTATAGATGTCCATTATACCCAGCTAATTGATGGTATGGCTGAGTTCACTTATGTCTTTTTGATTTTCCATCTGCTGGATCAGTCCATTTCTTATAGAGGAGTAATGAACCCTTCAAACTTTATGGTGGATTCATCTATTTCTCCTTATATTTCTATCAGTTTTTGACTCACATATTTGGATGCTCAGTTTTTAGGTGCACACATGTTAATGATTGTTATGTCTTCTTGGAGAATTGCCCTCTTTATTGTTACATAATTATCCTTGATAATTTTCTGACCAAAATTAATATTGCTATTCCTGCATTCTTTTGATTAGGGTTAGCATGTATATCTTTCTCCGGCCATTTGCTTTTAATCTATATGAACCTTTATATTTAAATTGAGTTTCTTATAAACAACAGATAGTTGCATCTTGTTTGTTTTTTTTTATAATTTTTTTTAACATTTATTTACTTTTGAGAGACAGAGAGAGAGCGTGAGTGGGGGAGGGGCAGAGAGAGAGGGAGACACAGAATCTGAAGCAGGCTCCAGGCTCTGAGCTGTCAGCCCAGAGCCTGACGCTAGGCTCGAACTAACAAACTGTGAGATCATGACCTGAGCTGAAGGAGGATGCTTAACCGACTGAGCCACCCAGGCGCCCCACATCTTGTTTTTTTTTTTTTTTTTTAACACACTATGACCATCTCTGTCTTTTGATTGGTACATTTAGACCATTGACCTTTAAGGTGACCATTTATATAATCCACCTCACGCCAGTCAGAGTGGCTAAAATGAACAAATCAGGAGGCTATAGATGCTGGTGAGGATGTGGAGAAACGGGAACCCTCTTGCACTGTTGGTGGGAATGCAAACAGGTGCAGCCACTCTGGAAAACTGTAGAGGTTCCTCAAAAAATGAAAGATAGAACTACCCTATGACCCAGCAATAGCACTGCTAGGAATTTACTCAAAGGATATAGGAGTGCTGATGCATAGGGGCACTTATACCCCAATGTTTATAGCAGCACTTTCAACAATAGCCAAATTATGGAAAGAGCCTAAATGTCTATCAACTGATGAATGGATAAAGAAGATATGGTTTATATATACGTTGGAATACTACTTGGCAATGAGAAAGAATGAAATCCTGCCATTTGCAACAACATGGATGGAACTGGAGGGTATTATGCTAAGTGAAATGTCAGGCAGAGAAAGACAGATACCATATGTTTTCACTCATACATGAATCTTGAGGAACTTAACAGAAGACCATGGGGGAGAGGAAGAGAAAAAAAAGTTACAGAGAGGGAGGGAGGCAAACCATAACAGACTTTTGGATACAGAGAACAAACTGAGGGCTGATGGGGGGGAGGGGAAAGTGGGTGATGGGCACTGAGGAGGGCACTTGTTGGGATGAGCACTGGGTGTTGTATGGAAGCCAATGTGACAATAAGTTATATTAAACTATATTAATTATATTAACCTATATTATTATATTAATCTACTGAGATTATTAGTTATCACATTTGTTATTGTTTTCTATTTGTTGTCCTTGTTCTTTGCTCTTATTTTCTTCCACACACTTTTTCTGCATTTTGTGGTTTTGAGTATTATATATGACTGCATTTTCTTTCCTTTCTTAGTATATCAATTTATCTAGAGTTTGCAATATACATTTACAATAAATCCAAGTCCACTTTCAAATAAGACTATACCACTTCATTGGTAGTGCAAGTACCTTATAATAACCAAATACTCCTAATTCCTTCCTCCCATCCCTTGTGTCATTGTTGTCATTCATTTATGTATATATATATATATGCAAATGTATATGCAAATATATGTAAGCATGCAATGTTGAATACATTGTTGTTATTATTTTGAATAAGTTGTTATTTGTTAGAACAATTAAGGATCAGAAAAATTAAAAATTTCATTTTGCTCTCACATTCATTTTCTGATATTCTTCATGTAGATCTGAGTTTCTGACCTGTATCATTCTTTTTCTTCTCTTTAAATAACTTCTTTTACCATTTCTTGTAAGGCAGTTCTGCTGGCCATAAATCCCCTCAGTTTTTCTTTGAAAAATTTGTTATTTCTTCACTTTTGAGGAATAATTTCACAGGATACAAAATTCTAGGTTGATTTTTTTCTCTCAACACTTAAATATTTCACTGTATTTTCTTCTTGTTTGCATGGTTTCTGAGAAGGCAGATGTAATTCTTATCCTAGTTCCTCTATAGGTAAAGTGTTTTTTCCTCTGGCTTCTTTCAAAATTTCTTGTCTCTGACTTCTGATGTTTGAAAATGGTATGTCTAGGTGTAGAATTTTGGGGAAGGCATTGCATTCATCTTGGCTAGTGTTTGCTGAGCTTTCTGGATCTTTAGTTTGGTGTCTGACATTAATTTGGGGGAAATTCTAAGTCAGTGCTGCTGCAAATACTGCTTCTTTTCCTTTTTCTCTTTCTTCTCCTGATATTCCCATTATGCATATGTTACACCTTTTGTAATTGTTGCACAGTTCTTGGACATTCTGTTCTGGGGTTTTTTTTCAGGTTTTTTTCTTTGCTTTTCAGTTTTGGAAGTTTGAAAGTTTCTATCACCATAATCTCAATCTCAATCTCAGGGATTCTCTTTCTGTAGCCCCATTTAGCCTATTAACGAGGCCATCAAAAACATACTTTATTTCTGTTACAGTGCTTTTGATCTCTAACATTTCTATTTGATTCTTAGAATTTCCATCTCTCTGCCTACACTATCCAGTTTTTTGTATGTTATCTACTTTTTTCAATTAAAGTCCTTAGCAGTTAAAGAATTTAAAATTTAAAATTTAAAATTTTTTAATATTTATTTATTTTTGAGACAGAGAGACAGAGTGTGAGTGGGGGAGTAGCAGAGTGAGGGAGAGAGAGAGAGACACAGAATCAGAAGCAGGCTCCAGGCTCTGAGCTGTCAGCACAGAGCCCCACGTGGGGCTGAAGCCCACAAAGCACAAGATCATGACCTCAGCCAAAGAGTGACGCTTAACCAACTGAGCCACCGGGTGCCCCTAAAAAATTTAAATGTAGAAATCAGAAGAATTAAAAATTCTTGTTCTGATAATTCTAAATTTCCTGCCATCTGACTTTAGGTATGATGCTTGTTCAATGTCTTCAAACTGTGTTTTTTGTTTGTTTGTTTTTTTTGCCTTTTAGTATGGTTTATAGTTTTTTGTTGAAAGTAGACATGATGTACTCAGTAAAAGAAACTGCAGTAAATAGGATTTTAGTAATGTGGTGGTAAACTGTCAGGAGGAGGAAAGTGTTCTCTAGTCCTATGGTTTTGAAGGCCCTATGCCTCTGGACTGTGAAATTTACCAGTGCTTTTCAGGTTTTTGTTTTGTTTTGTTTTTTGTTTGTTTGTTTGTTTGTTTTTCTTCTCTTAGGTGGGACAGAATGGCTGGAGGGACCTGGAGTTGTGTATTTCCCTTCCTCTGTGTGGAAAACTAGAGGGACTGACATTGGTTACTTCACTGTTCCCAGGTAGGTTAGACTTTGATAAAACCCCCAGAGATTAGGTTCTGTAAAATAGTTCCCCCTGAGTGCAGAACTTGTTAAGAAGAATAGAATGCTCTGAAATATTTCATAATCTTTCTTTTTCCCTCCAGCTGGGAGCATAGTGGGATTTTCCTCCTTTATCCACTGTGAGAGTCAAATTGAACTCCTAGAGATAAATGTGGTCTCTCCTATGATTGGTTCCACTGGAATTTGTACTTCTCAGTTGTATACACTGAACTCCCAGCAATTTGTCAGTTATAATCCAGGGTTGCTTTTTGTTGTTGTTGTTGTTGTTGTTGTTGTTGTTGTTTTTACCCAGAACTGGCTCCCATGGAGGTTTTTGCTTTAGTAAATGGTGATTCTCTGCATCCTCCATGTATCTCTCCAACTTGGGATGGGGCAGTGATTTGCCCTGTGACCTCACTTCTTTGCCAGACCTAAAAAGAGGCTTTTTTTTTCCTTCAGTTTGTTCAGCTTTTTACTTGTAGTTAAAATATAATGGGAACTTCTAAATCCCTTAAATGCCAGACCAGAAATTGGAAGTAAAGCTGGAAATTTTAGATACAAAATTATTGTTGTCTTTTGGGCCCTCCAGGTCTACCATATATCTCGTGTATCAGCTGAGTCCATAGGTAAATCCACACCAATACTCACCCCCCCCCACCTACACTACCAAGCATCCTATAATACTCATAATCCCACGTTTGAGTTCTTCTTCAAACATACTCAGATTGAATACCAGCTGTGTATCCATTTGATTTTTTTTGTGTTTGGCACCTCTGTGTGATTGTTTATAATTTATGTACAACTTTAAGCAGTTACTATTCTGATCTCCTTGAGAGTTTTATGAAAAAGCATTACAGTCTTCGGGGAGATTTTTTTTCATTTTTGGAAAATATATTTTGTAAAGGAAACAATTTTGAAAGAAGTGATTGCTAACAAACTCTCCATGCACTCATGACACATCTCCAGTAATTGGCTTCCTTTGGATTTGAGCTCATTTTTGGTAGGAGAGATGGAGGTGGAAGGAAAGCAGAAGGTTTAGAAGGTGCCAGAGAGGAGGCTGAAGAAAACCCAATGTGAGGAGGAAGCTAGAAAGAATCCAAAATGAGCCAAACAATGTTGTCTTGAGAACTATTGACAAAGCATGAAGAAAGACTTTTAAAATTTCTTTTTTAAGCATTTATTTCTTCCCCCCCACCCAAGGTTTTATTTAAATTCCAGCTAGTTAACATACAGTGCAATATTAGTTTCAGGTATAGAATTTAGTGATTCATCACTTACATACAACACCCACTGCTCGCAAAAAGTGCCCTCCTTAATCCTTATCGCCTGTTTAACCTATTCCCCCACCCCCATTTATTTCTTAAGGATATGATAATCCATTAGATTATTAAATCCAAATACACACACTTTATTTCTCTCTTTTACCCCTTTAGGAAAAATAGTGATCAGATAGTCAGGTTTAACCTTTTCATGCTATTTCACCCAAATTTTGAAAATATTAGCTTGATTTCAAAAATGTATTTTCTTTGAATTATATAATAAATTTAATATCTGTGCAAAAAACATGTCATGGTTTGTATGTTATTTTATTATAAATACGATACTAGAGTTTTTTCTTCTAAATTAACTTGACATCATTTCCTCTTTAGCAAAGCTGATTTGCTATGGATATTTCATGGGGAAAATGTGAAAGCGGGATGGAGAAGCCATAGATATTTGAAAAAAAACCTTAACCTCTGCCTCACAATGGAAAAAAAAATCTTCTCGATAATTGAAAGTGCCAACCCCTCGTCTCCTCATCTGTGAGCATGGGAGTTCAAGACTAAATCATATTATTTTAGGAAAAATCAATAGGTCTCATAAAATTACCAGTCTCCTCATGAACACAGAACAGTGTTTCTGAAAGAAAATATGATTTGTTGCTCTGTTCTATATGTATATTTATAGAGATTGATGAGAGATGTAGAATAACCAGAGAATTCCTTTGCAGTCCCTGATAAATCACTTTTCCTCCAATTGTGAAAGGAGGAATTTATTTCTCATTGTAGAACTTCCAGAGTAAATTTCCACTGGCTTCTCTAGCACCCCAGATGTAAGAAGTATAACCCAAGCTCTGTTGTTCAGTATAACTTTCAGTCTGTCCCCCTGGGCTAGACACAGAACAGGCCCCAAACACTAATTCTGCTGCATGGGTCATCTCCTCATCACTCAGAAAAAGGCAGCAGTCAGTAGGAAGCCCTAATGACAGTCACAGGATAGCCTATTAAATAAGAAACATTGGACTAGTGTTGAGGGTTTTGGGGCCCCATAGTAGATATTATACCCTTTGGATTCACCATCTATAAAACAGAAATGGTGTCTTTCACATATTAATTATAATATATGGAAATTATGAACAAATTCCACAGAAATCCCTCCAAACTTATGTTGGTCATTGGCTTCTGCCTGCTTTCCTAACTCAGCTATCCCAGATTTCTGTATCTTTTCCCTGGGAAAAGTGGAATGGCAGATAATGAGTGGAGGGATGGAGAGGGAACAAATTAGGAACTTAAGAGTTTCCACCAATTAAAAAATTGATTCTTCCCTCAATGCCAGCATATTTGTTACTAGATCATCTCTACCAGGCAGTTCAGCATGATTAGTTTATAAAACTAGGCTTTTGTGTCAGATAGATTTAGGTTTGAATCTAGGCTCTTCCACTTACTTACTGTGGGGTCTTAGGCAAGCCATCTATTCTTTCAGGTTCAATTTATCAGTGAAATGAGGCTAAGAATGCCTTTGTTAGCTTATTTTCATGATTAAATGAAATTAGTAATAGAACAGGAATGCCGCATTCATCCCCAAATAAGTACTCTCTGAGTGGTGGTGGTGGTGGTGGTGGTGGTGGAGTTACTGGTTGTCTCTCTTTGGAACTCATATCCATCACGTGTTTTATTTCTTTTAACATTGTTGGGGGTGGGCCCAGTGCCCATCGTGTAAGCTGGTACAAAAGGCTATGGGTCTGTAGCAACGAAACGCCTGTTTTCATTATTTTTCAAAAATGATTTTTGTCTTTGTAAAGTTCCTACTCATCTTTATGAACACAAGTTGATTTGGAGTCATGACCCTGGATCTTATAGATTTCCCAGAGGTTTAATACATAGATTTATTTTAGGTCATGATTAGCTGGTTGTCATACTAACTACCCAGAACTTTGAGCAAAGGTTCCTTCCTGACTAATCTGCTGATAGAGCCAGAGAAGCCATTCAATTACATTGAACTGAGCTTGTGTTGCTCATCTTTCACTAAGTAGTAATACCTGTGACATGAAGTGTGGGTTCTGAACTCAGCAAAGTTCAGTTGCTTGGGAGATCATGGAAGCTATGAAGCTTTAATATAATGAACAGTGTGGGAGCCAATGTCCATATAGAATCCAGAATCAGGGAAGTTAACCCATCAGCTTTCTCCAGCTTTCCATAGCTCCATCTTCTTAGAGGCTTTATTGGTAGACCTCAACTCACACTGGTTCTTAAGCCAATACTGGTAGGGTCATGAGGGCTTTCAGCAGATTAACCCCTCATCTATACCACCAAATCAAGGGTAGGCTTTTGGAGAACTGGAATGCAGTCTTGAGTTCAAAACACTATATCCATAGTAAAGTTAGTGGCCAAGCATTCCTTTATCCTCTGCAATGATGGCCAAAGTTGACTGAGTTAAAACCATGGCTTCCCCACTATTGATATTTAGGCTTTCAGTCCTCTCTCTGGGGCCCTGGTTGGATATGGTAAGTTAAGAGTTCCATTTCTTTCTCCTAGAAACACTGAGAGTTGATCATATTCCCTCTCTGTGTCTCAATTAGCTTCCTGGAATGACCCAGAAGAGGGAGACTTCAAATTTCAAGATGATGCTACCCACAGTATATTCTCTTTTGATTTTGAAAAATAATCTGCCAATACACTTATAAATGATATTTACATATGAGAATAATTAAAAGCCATCTGGGCAGCAGAAAAGAAAAAAAAAGGATGGAAGGAAGAGGAACGCAAAGTGTCCTCTATACAGCTGCCACTATCAATGACAAATACGCTTGAGGCCACTTAACCCAATGCCCTGCCTCCACTATAGGTCAGCTCAAATCCATTTCATAGCTGGTGTTTTAGCCATCCCTGAGTATACTGATTCCATTGTTTTTGCTTACTCATATACACAACTTCATCTTCAGTTTTAAATAAACATTTTCTTGATGCAATTTCATCCTATTTCTTTCTTGGTTTGTTTTTATGAAGAAGGGGATCCTGCAGCTTGGAGATCTTTTACTGTGGTGTGGATCTTCAAAGTCTCCCTGCAGAGTGAATCCCTGAGGCCTGGTGGCAGGTCACAACCAGTTTCCTTTGTGGTGATATATCCTTACAGAAGATAGGGTGACTTGACAGTCTGACAGACACTTTAAGTGTGAAGATGAATAAAAGATACATCACTCCTGATGGGTATATATATATAAAAAAAAGCTGTCAGTCGATGTAAGCACTATTCTAAAAACATGCAGTACCATATCAGTGCTAGAGGGTGTTGGATATAAAAAAAGAGTTGGCAGATGGACAATTTTTGATAGGTCTATGTGGATGCGAAAACCAAGCTGAGAAGGAGTTTGTTAGTCTTCATCCATTGCCCTGCTTTGAAAATCATATTTGGAAGCATTAGCTTTCTTTCTCTTTGACTTCTCTCAAGCCCCACATTATTAGCCAGTAGGTAGACTGGATCATGATCTAGGGGTGCTATGTCTAATGTGAGTGATGACAGGCAGGAGATTCTAGCCAAAATATATTACTCACTGTTGTTACTTTGCCTGAAATTCTACCATTAGAACTTCTTGTTTGGAGAATGTACTACAACTCAGACACTGGGAAAGAAAAACCTTCAGCTTATTTGAGTGAGGATTGATTTTCAGACATTTATGATTTCAGGGCATTAAGGATTGTGGGTCAGCCAGAAGTCCAGGTAAAAAGGCAGAAAGCAGAGAGTCAGAAGTCACAAAATTTCAATATTGTCTACTTCACACTCTCATAGAAACATTTGAGGACATTCATCCAACCTTTGTCTGGTACATGAATCTGTTTCAGAACATCCCCTACAAGTAGTTTGTCCAACCACTTGAATACCTCCAGCGATAGAAAGCTCTTTTTTTTTTTTTTAAATGAAATTGACTTTGTTGTTAGGCAGTTCTAAATTGTAGAAAGTTCTGTGCTGTAAGAATCCCAGATCTGCCTCAAGCTTCCATACTATTAATGTTTGTTTTTCACAGAATTACACTGCTTCCTTATTCCCATGAAGGCTCTTTGGAATGGTAACAGTAGCTTTCTTGATGCCTTACCCCTAATACAACTTCTTCTCCCATTACGATATTCTTTAAAGGAAATAGGGATAGGGATAATAGTGAGCAGCCAACAGGAGAAAGAACAAATGGCTCATGGCCCTTCAGCATCTCCCATAAAAAACCACACAAATAAAATGTAAAACACTTGACAATGTCAAGGTTGGCAAAAGTTCATTACTGAAATACTCATACACTGCTGATGGGAATGTAAAATGGTATAACCACTTTAGGAAATAGTTTTCAGTATCTTGTAAAGAGTCTTACCACATGACTTACTCCTAGGTAACCCAATAAAAAGTGAAAATATATGTATGCACACAAACTTGTACACTAATGTTTACAGCAGCTTTATTTGTAATGTTCCCAATCTGGAAACAACCCAAATGTTCATCAGCAAAGTGAGACATGATGTCGTGTATCAATACAATAAAATATTTTTGGAAGTTACAGAGAGGGAGAGAGGCAAATCGTAAGACACTCTTGAATGCCGAGAACAAACTGAGGGTTGACGGGGGGTGGGGGAGAGGGGAAAGTGGGTGATGGGCACTGAGGAGGGTACCTGTTGGGATGAGCACTGGGTGTTGTATGGAAACCAATTTGACAATAAATTATATTTAATATAAAAAAGGAAATAAAAGGAAACGAAGTACTGATATATCCATGATCATGAATGAACCTCAAAACTATGCTAAGTGAAAGAAGCCAATCACAAAAGACCACTTATTGTATTATTACATTTATACGGAATACCCAGAAAAGACAAATCTATATATATTGAAACTATATATATTTCAAATGTTGTGGTGTTTACACAGATGTATGTATTTATCAAAACTCATTAGCTGTATATTTTAAATTGATGAATTTTATCATGCATGAGTTATACCCCCAGTATCCCCCCAGATTTTCTTTAAAGCCAAGCTGAGGCTAGATTTCTGCAAAGTCATGTGACTTCTGGTCCCTTTGCATCCCCAGTTATTCTTTGGTCAGTCCAAGTGTCAATGGCAGCAGCATCTTAGATACCGAGTTCATCAAGAACACAGAAACACAAGTGGAAAGAACTAAGCCTTATTGGAAATACGACCTATTAGAAATATGAGAGAAGTAGACGTGACTTTGCTGAAATCTGGGACTGAAGACAGAAGGGCTTTGCAAAGGAGGTATTTTGAGTGTATTATAAGAAGGGGCCACACATACAATGAGAGTATGTTCTCACCTGTGATGAATGTGAAGAAGGGAATTGTTTATGTCACCTATAAACTATTTCCCTACCATATCTGTACTTAGAATGTCATCAGAGTTATCAGCCCTTCTTTTTTCTTAATTAATTTAATGTATTTAATTAAATACAAGTTAGTTAAAATACAGTGTAGTAGTGGTTTCAGAAGTAGAACTCAATGATTCATCACTTCCATAGGACACCCAGTGTCCATCCCAACCTTAATGCCCATCACCCATTTAGCCCATCCCCCCACCCATCTCCCATCCAGCAACCTGCAGTTTGTTCTCCATATTTAAGAGTCTCTTATGGTTTGCTTCCTTCTCTGTCATCTTATTTCACTCAGCATAATAACCTCTCGTTCTATCCACTTTGTGGTAAATGGCAATATTTCTTTCTTTTTGATCACCAAGTAATATTTCATTGTGATATATATACATCTTCTTTATCCATTCATCCACTGATGGACATTTGGGCTCTTTCCATACTTTGGCTATGGCGGATAGTGCTGCTATCAACATTGGGCTGCATGTGCCCCTTCGAATCAGCATTTTTGTATCCTTTGGATAAATACCTAGTAGTGCAATTGCTAGGTCATAACGTAGTTCTATTTTTAATTTTTTGAGGAACCTCCTTACTGTTTTCCAGCGTGACTGCACCAGTTTGCATTCCCACCAACAGTGTAAGAAGGTTCCCTTTTCTCTGCACCGTTGCCAACATCTGTTGTTGTCTGAGTTGTTCATTTTAGCCATTCTGACAGGTGTGAGGTAGTGTCTCATTGTGGTTTGATCTGTCACTCACTGATGATGAGTAATATTGAGCATCTTTTCATATGTCTATTAGCCATCTGGATGTCTTCGTTGGAAAAGTGTCTATTCATGTCTTCTGCCCATTTCTTCACTGGATTATTTGTTTTTGGCTGTTGAGTTTGATAAGTTCTTTATAGATTTTGGATACTAACCCTTTATCCAATATGTCATTTGCAAATATCTTCTCCCATTCTGTTGGTTGCCTTTTAGTTTTGCTGATTGTTCCTTCACTGTGCAAGAGGTTTTTTTTTAATCTTTTTTTCATGTTTATTTATTTTTGAGAAAGAGAGAGAGAAAGACAAAGCATGGGTAGGGGGAGGGGCAGAGAGAGAGGAAGACACAGAATCCAAAGCAGGCTCCAGGCTCTGAGTGGTCTGTACAGAGCCCAATGTGGGGCTCAAACCCACAAACTGTGAGATAATGACCTGAGCCAAAGTCAGATGCTTAACTGACTGACCCATCCAGGCACCCCAGAATCTTTTTTATCTTGATGAGGTCCCAATAGTTCATTTTTGCTTTTATTTCCCTTGCCTCTGGAAGCATGTCAAATAAGAAGTTGCTGCGGCCGAGGTCAAAGAGGTTGCTGCCTGTGTTCTCCTCTAGGATTTTGATGATTTCCTGTCTCACATTTAGGCTTCATCCATTTTGAATTTATTTTTGTGTATGGTGTAAGAAAGTGGTCCAGGGTCATTTTTCTGCATGTTGCTGTCCAGTTTTCCCAACACCATTTGCTGAATATCCATTGGATATTTTTTCCTTCTTTGTTGAAGATTAGTTGGGCATACATCTGTGGGTCCATTTCTGGGTTCTCTTTTCTGTTCCATTGATCTATGTGTCTTTTTTTGTGCCAGTACCATACTGTCTTGAAGATTATAGCTAAGTAATACAGTTTGAAGTCCAGAATTGTGATGCCTCCAGCTTTGGCTTTGTTTTTCAACATTATTTGGCTATTTGGGATCTTTTCTGGTTCCATGCAAATTTTAGAATTGTTTGTTCTAGCTCTGTGAAGAATGTTGGTGTTATTTTGATAGGGATTTCATTGAATGTGTAGATTGCTTTCAAACAATATTTGTTCTCCCAATCTATGAGCATGGAATGTTTTTCCATTTCTTTGTGTCTTCTTCAATTTCTTTCATAAGCTTTCTATAGTTTTCAGTATACAGATGTTTTACCTCTTTTTTTGAAAAATTTTAAATGTTTACTTATTATTTTGAGAGGCAGAGACAGAGCATGAGCAGGGGAAGGGCAGAGAGAGAGACACACACACAGAGTCCAAAGCAGGCACCAGGCTCTGAACTGTTAACACAGAGCCCAACACGGGGCTTGAACTCACGGACCACAGGATCATGACCTGAGCTGAAGTTGGGTGCGTAACCAACTGAGTCACCCAGGTGCCCCTGGGTCTTTTACCCCTTTGGTTAGATTTATTCCTAGGTATCTTATGGTTTT
Organism: Neofelis nebulosa; assembly: GCF_028018385.1. Taxonomy (NCBI): domain Eukaryota; kingdom Metazoa; phylum Chordata; class Mammalia; order Carnivora; family Felidae; genus Neofelis; species Neofelis nebulosa. The sequence goes on from NC_080800.1 coordinate 92,322,323, forward strand.
TGGTGCAGTTGTGAATGGCATCAATTCCTTGATTTCTCTTCCTCCCGCTTCATTATTGGTGTAGAGAAATGCAACTGATTTCTATATGTGGATTTTATATCCTACAACTTTGCTGAATTCATATATCAGTTCTAGCAGTTTTTGGTGGAATCTTTTGGGGTTTCCATATAGAGAATCATGTCATCTGCGAAGAGTGAAAATTTGACTTCTTCTTTGCCCATTTGGATGCCTTTTATTTTTTTTTTTGTTGTCTGATTGCTGAGTCTAGGACTTCCAGTGCTGTGTTTAACAACAGTGGTGAGAGTGGGCATCCTTGTCGTGTTCCTGACCTTAGAGGGAAAGCTCTATTTTTCTCCATTGAGGATGATATTAGATGTGGGTCTTTTATATATGGCCTTTATGCTGTCGAGGCATATTCCTTCTATCCCTACTTTCTTGAAGGATTTTATCAAGAAAGGATGCTGTATTTTGTTAAATGCTTTTTCTTCACCTATTGAGAGGATCATATGGTTATCCTTTCCTTCACTAATGTGGTGTATTACATTGATTGATTTGTGACTATTGAACCAGCTCTGTAGCCCAGGAGTAAATCCCACTTGATTATGGGGAATAATTCCTTTAATGTACTATTGGATTCAATTTTCTATTATCTTGTTGAGAACTTTTGCATCTAGGTTCATCAGGGATATTGGCCTGTAATTCTCCTTTTTACTGGGTCTTTGTCTGATCTTGGAACCAAGGTAATGCTAGCTTCATAAGAATGAGTTTGGAATCTTTCCTTCCATTTCTATTTTTTGGAACAGTTTGATAAGAATAGATATTAACTCTTCTTTAAATGTCTGGTGGAATTACCCTGGGAAGTCATCTGGCCCAAGACTCTTGTTTGTTGGGAGATTTTTGATAACTGATTCAATTTCCTTGCTGGTTATTGGATTGTTCAAAATTTCTATTTCTTCCTGTTTCAGTTTTGGTAGAGTGTGAGTTTCTAGGAATTTTTCCATTTCTTCCAGATTGCCTAGTTTGTTGGCACATAATTTTTCATAGTATTCTCTTATAATTGTTTGTATTTCCGTGGTGTTGGTTGTGATCTCTCTTCTTTTATTCACGGTTTTGTCTATTTGAGTCCTTTCTCTTTTCTTTTTGATAAGTCTGGCTAGGAGGGTTATCAATTTTGTTTATTCTTTCAAAAAACCAGCTTTTAGTTTCATTGATCTGTTCTACTGTGTGTGTGTGTGTGTGTGTGTGTGTGTGTATTTTCTTTTCTTTTTTTCTTTTTTGGTTTCTATATCATTTATTTCTGCTCTTATCTTTACTATTTACCCTCTTTTGCTGGCTTTAGGCTTTATTTGCTGCTCCTTTTCTAGCTCCTTTGGGTGTAAAGTTAGGTTGTGTATTTGGGACCCTTATTGCTTCTTAATATAGGCCTGAATTGCCTATAGGCCTGAATGTACTTTCCTCCTAGAACTGCCTTTTCTGCCTCCAGAGAGTTTGGACTGTCGTGTTTCCATTTTCATTGGCTTTCATTCATTTTTTATTTCTTCTTTAATTTCCTGGTTAACCCATTCATTCTTTATTAAGATGTTCTTTAGTCTCCATGTATTTAAGGACTTTCCAAATTTTTTCTTGTGGTTGATTTCAAGTTTCATAGCATGGTACTCTGAAAACATTCATGGTATGATCTTGATCTTTTTGTACCTATTTAGGGCTGATTTGTGATCCTGTATGTGATCTATTCTGGAGAATGTTCCATGTGCACTGAAGAAGAATGTATATTCTGCTGCTTTAGGGTGAAATGTTCTAAATGTATCTGTTAAGTCCATCTGGTCCAGTGTGTCATTCAAAGCCATTGTTTCCTTGTTGATTTTCTGCTCCGATGATCTGTCTATTGCTGTAAGTGGAATGTTGAAGTCCCCTATTATTATGGTATTATTATCAATGAGCTTCTTTATGTTTGTTATTAATTGATTTATATATTTGGGTGCTCCCAAGTCAGCCCTTCTAACAATAGTTCTTCCTTTCACTTTTTTTTTTGCTCTAGACAAATTTCAGGCAGCTAAGGAGACACTCTCCTTGAAAAGCTTTTTATTTTTGATCCAAGTAGACTTGTTTTGGTCTCAAGTCATTAGCCTTGAGAGGGAAGAAGACTTGCTGGATGTTTCACATTCATGTTTATTTGATCTTCCCAAGCTTATAAAACAGTTATGATCATTATTACTTATTTTACAGGTGAGAAAATTTAAGTATGTGAGGTTAAAAAACTTGCCCAAGTTCTCCTAATACGTGAAGCTAATACTCGATACTATAACTACAACCCAGGTCTGACTCCAGAGCTTGGGCTGTTAACTGCCAAACACTTCTAGCTCATATTCTTAAAACAATCGTTATCATTGATTAAATCATTGTTATGAGCCAGGTACTGCAACAAGCACTTTGCATACCTTACTTTAGTAATTCTTGAATCCCCATGCCTACGTGGGCTTACTACAGCAGAGTGTCTGGCATATAATAGACATTCAGTCAAAATTTATTATATGAATAAATGAATAGCCAATGGTGGTAGATATCATTGGCCCCATCTTATGATAAAGAAAAGGAAGCTAAAAAAAAAAAAGAAAGAAAGAAAATGAAGCTCAAAGAGATTAGTACACCTAAGGTCACACAGCTCTCAACTGGCAGAGTCCAAAGCTCTACCAGACTGTGTCTGTTCCAGTGTCAGAGGGTTGGAGCATGTCAGCCAGTGAAAACAGAGCACTCTAACAGTAAGAGCACAGAATTAAGGTTGCTTATGCTGTTTGGGATGCTAAAGAATCCCATCTCTTCTTACTTTCCTTTTCCCATCCCCTAGGATCTGTCCCACTGTGGCCTGATTCCACTTGGAGCCCAACATCTGAGAGGTAAGTGATTCTCCTGTCTTCACATAAGAGTGGTTGAAAATATCATATTTTAAACAACTCTTGTTTGGATTATTTTGCATCCGTTTTCTTTCTAAGTTTGCTAGATAATTGTCTTGACCTAGGGCCTGGGCTAAACTGAAACTCTTCTAAGAAACTAAACAACCCATTCATCCAAGCAAAGTACATTCTCGAGGATCTCTCAGTCTTCTCAGTGCTCTGGCTAAGGTCATTGAAGTGCAGGACTGGGACTGAAGTATTGCCTGCAGAGCATTAGTCCCATAGACATAAATCTTTGCCTATATTTGTATCTGGTTAACTCAAGCATCTCAGCAAAAACATGCTGAGATACACTGGAGCAGGGCTGGGTTTTGCACTCACATCAGAGAAAAATAATAGAAGTGATATATAGGGAGTGGGGAAAAGTAAGACTACCTTTGCTAATATCTAGTTTTAACTATGGCTGTCATAGGCAGATATTATACATCCAACAAAGGGTTACTGAGCACCTCTATATGTAAGGAAATATGTTAGCACTTGTGGACACAGAAATGAAATTGGTTAATTCCTATCTTAATTAGCTCATAGTCTAGTAAGGAAAACAGGCATGTAACAATTAATTACAAGTGATATGAGTGTTGCAAAGAAGAAACACTAAGGCAAGTTATATGTTAAGTGAGTTAGCTTTAGCTTAAGCCATTTGTTCCACACCAAGAGACTTGGGTAGAATTACCTTCCGCAGAATCCCCAGTTGGAAACTGGAACTGGTAAGAAGGATATTCGGTACCCATGTTATATCCATAACATCTAGGGGCAGTGTCTGCAGAAAATATGATATTGGGTGGCTTCTATCACCAATGTCTGCTGTATGCAAGACAACTCATCACAGCTACATTGCAATACAGGTTTTACAGATGTAGAAACTGAGGCTCAAAGAGGTAACTTGCCCAAGGTCTCACATCTTTGGCTTTGAATTCAGATTGAGATTTTAATCTAAATTTTGTCTAAATCCAGAGTGAATGATTTTTTTCTATTGGTTCAATCTATTTCCAGGACATAATGTTATGAGCAAGAGTTGAGGATTCTAGTCTAAGATCTAATACTAAACAGTTGTATGTCCTTAGACAACTCTTTCCTTATCTGTTGGAGGAGGTGTTAAATACACACCTTGCTTACTTCATAGTTTATCAAAATGACAATGAGATAGGAGAAGAATACTTAGATCACATACAGTTCTCTGCATATATGTGGGATATTACCGATTATTATTATTTTTTAATGCTTATTTATTTTTGAGAGACAGAGCATGAGCAGGGGAGGGGCAGAGAGATAAGGAGACACAGAATCCGAAGCAGGCTTCAGGATCTGAGCTGTCAGCAAAGAGCCTGATTTGGGGCTTCAACTCACGAACCGTGAGATCATGACCTTAGCTAAAGTCGGATGCTTAACTGAGCCACCCAGGTGCCCCTAGATGTTATGGATTATTGAATGACACTAAAAGGTTGCCTCTGCACTATATAATCCCTGTATTTCTTGTTTACTCATCGTCAAGGCTAGGAGGGAGAGAAAGCTTGACTGGGGTTTGGGATTGGAACTTAGCAATAAGACTCATAAACATGACCATGACCCAAATCTTTTTCCATTTCTTGAGACTCAAATTCTTCATCTCTAAAGTTGATACTTTTCTCTAACTATTGACTATTAGGAGGCTTCTTGTAATTCAAAAACATGATATATACTAAATTGCTTATATTAAGTTTTCTCCACCTTGAATAGGGCTGCAGTTTGCATGCACACCACAAGGACCTGGAAATGCAAAAAATGTTTAAATCTAAGTGGGCTAAACTCTGTCAGCTCAGCAGTTGTAAGTGGTATTCAGCACTAAGTGAATTGCATTTAATGAATTAAAGATGAAAGAGACAGCAGGGAGCACGAATGCAGGAGAAGACCTTTCATTTCAAATTTAAAGGGCTAATTTTATGACTATTTGAGATCTGCAGATCAGAATTTTTCCACTCTTCCCCTAATTGTTTACTCAAACGCCATGTACTATTTGAAATGACGGGGGCGTTGGGAATGGACAGAGAAACCAAGCTAATCCCTCAAATTGATAAACAAGTCCTACCATACCTTAGCCACTGAGTCCTCTCCAGGAATAGGAGCTTGCAGATAGATAGGCAAGATGGGTTAGGTTCAGGTTGACTGTGAATTTGAGGATCAGATTCTAGATTGCAAACAACTCTTAGTGTCATTGCCCACATTTCAGCTGTGTCCTCAAGCAAGTTATAGAATCTATAGCTTTGAAAGGACTAGATCATCCTTACGATGCCTTCTTATTCTCCCCACTCTAACTCCTCACCAGGTGGTAATCCTAACTCTGCTTACATTCCTCCAATGATGTGGAACCCATAAATTACTTTATGGAGACACTCATCCCATCTCCACCCCCACCCTCCCAAGTGCATTTTCAGTTAGCTCCTTCCTTGTCCTTGAGGATAAGTATTCTACATGAGAGTCTTTTGGAGACAGTTATACATGTATCCCATTTCCTCCTTGCCCCTGGATTTAACTTAGTATCTTAGTGCCTTGGTTTTCTGACCTGGAAAATGGCAGAATTGCAGTCAATATTGAATGAAATAATGAACGTAAAGTGGTTTTTAAGATATTTGAATCTTTGTACACATAGAGAGTGAAGCTGAATGGGACTGGGAAACTAATAATTCCTTTTTGGTTGCTCTTTTAATATCTTCACATATTGATTAGATGGTGCTTAGATGGGTATGATAACAGCTCAACCCAGCTTTATTGAGATTGTCCCAATTTAAAATGTTTTATCACATTGTTCTTGTAAAACATAGCAAGGTGCACATTCAGTTATGCAAAACATCCTCTCAGACTGCTTTATTTTTTTTTAACTTTTATGTTATATATATTTAGCAAAATAAAATATAAAATATAATAATTACATATTTGCTGAATTTCAGTTTCAGAGCTTCAACAGTAGCTTAATTCCTACATTATGTGACAGCTGTGATATTTAATAATCCAAACCATCCTGAACACTTGTCCATGTTTTATTTTAATTCCAGTACAGTTAGAATAAAATGTTATATTAGTTTCAGGTGTACAATATAGTGATTCAACAATTCTATACATCACCCAGTGCTCATCACAACAAGCGCCCTCCTTAATCCCCATTACCTATTTCACCTCAGACTGCTTTCTTGAACCTAGAAGTAGCAGAGAAGTCTTTACCAGTCCCCATCATTTATTTTTGATTGCAAAATAACAAGATTACCAAATGTATGGGGCTTAAGGAAGAAGGGAAAACAGGGGAATGAAAAGCTAAGAACTCGTGATAGCAAGGCCTGCCGGCCCTTCTCTCAAGTCCAGACCACTTCTACTGAGACTTGATGCCCCTGCTTGCTTATTCAGCCTCCTCTTGTTTTGACAAGATTTTCATGACTAGATTCGATCTTATTTTTCTTATCCTAATTTCATGTCAGACTACTCATAGAGATTCTTTTGTTTGTCTTTCTCCTAGCCCCACCTATGAACACACATTTATATAAGGCTCGCGGGCCCAGCACTGTGCAAAGTGTATGGGGGTTCACAGGAAAGAGACTTCTTCCTGGAGGGCTCAAACAATGTGTCCTTACACAGCTCAGGGAAGGGAGGTATTAATAAGGGCCCGGGTAGTGAGAGGAAGCTGCATCAAGGAGGCTGAATGCGAGCTGGGCATAGGAAGAAGAAAGTAATTGGCTTTCCGGTGAGGGGAGAGAGCTTGAAAGCAGAAGTGAGCAGGATTACATGTTTAGAAGTGGAAGTAGGGGCTTCATTTCCTTATGTGTAAAACGCAAATCATTATACCCACTACACAAGACTGCTGTGAGGATTATGTGGTCTGGTAGAGAGATGGCAAATACCTGTTCAGCATGTTGCATTTATTCCTCCATTGTCTGTGGCGAACACTGGCAGTGCTTTACGGCATTCTACCAGTGAGCCCGGCCCCAGGTCCAGGACACTTTTAAATAAGGCTCCAGACAGCTAGTACCAATTAGAGTCTATAAGCTGACATGAATTAGTCACTGAAGAAACGACACGTATTATTACCGCAAATACCCACACAATGTCCGGTACGACTGGATAAAAACAACTTGTCCTTTCCATTCCTATCAAATACAGATGCAAAACCTCTGCATTCCCGGTATGTCAGGGGCCCACCATGAAGGTTTGAATGAGACTCAGAGCCAGTCCTGCTGTAGAGGTTATCTGCCATATGTCGTAACATCTCTTGTGAGCTGCAAGTTCTAAGCGCACTTGATCTTCAGGAGTTTGCAAACCTCCTACTTCCACTGAAGTCATCATTTCACCACCCGTATAATGTCAGTACCACTCAGGGGCCAAATTAAACAGGCAAGTACAATAAAGAGGCAAAATGGAGTCTCTCTTTGGGGTTTTTCTTTGACTCCATGTAATGCTCTTTTATATTTTGATAACTATTTGTAATACTCTGTGACAGTGTTATGATACCTGCCCAGTGGCTCATCTTGCCCTCCACCAGCCTCCAGGTCTTTTCCTTCATATAAAAAAAACTCACCCGTTCCTTCTAGGTCTTCTCTGCTGCACTGAGAGAAATGAATGGTGCAAATGGGTCATGTACTGCTTGGACGATCAGTTAGAGTTCTGGCCGGTGACTAAACAGGGACATTCAGCCATGTGTTATGGCTGCCAGCAGGGACAGTAGGCAAAGCGGAGTAGGCGGGGGAAGGAGGAGACAGGGAAACATGATCTTAGGAGGAATGTTAAATAGGCTCATGGAGCTGGAAGGCTGCTGGGAAACTAACAGGGGATACTTGTAGGGAGCGTTCATGACATGTGTAACTTCATAAGCAGCTAGGTCCAGCATGGGTCCAGCAGAGCCAGAAGAAAGGTTGAAGGTTAAAGGAAGGTATGAGGTCTGAGTCATAGCAATGACCAGATTGACCCCAGCTGGGCTGCTGCTCTCTCTCTAATATGGGGATACATGGACAGCTTTTCTGCCCCCCCACCCCAGGCAGAGCAGAGCATTACAAACCTCCCAGCAGGAACCATAGAGACTGAGAGCAGGGTCAGCTCAATTGTGACCCTCTCTCTTGCCCCCAAGCCAGTTACTTTTCACCTTGCCCGAGCCAGCCCTGCACTAGCCCACTGTTTGCATGTGACCATACAGACTCAGGCAGAGCCTTGGAAGGAAGCAATCCACATATCACACACCTCAGGGGCCACTTTTGCAGCCAAATGTTCTCTACCTTCAAAAGTGTAGATAGTGTTCAAGCAGAAAGGATCTTTTGAGAGTATTAAACCTAGGGTTTCTCAAGTGTTACCAGAGAAACTTCTGCATCAGCATCGTCTGTGGAGCTTGATTAAAATGCAGATTATCTGGTCCCATCCCAGACCCACTTAATTACACTGTCTAGGGGTGAAGCCCAAGAAGCTGCATGTTAAACTCCCAAGAGATTTTTATGTACCCTGAAACTTGAGAACCTCTGACAAATGTCAGAGCTCTGTGTGGTCAGTCACCCAAGATTCCCAAGGTAAAATCTGAAGGCCTCTTACCACAGAATCATTTGAAGTGCCTATAGAAAATTCAGATTTCTGGGTCTCTTCTTAACTCTTTTGAATCAGAATTTCTTATGTGTGATAAAATTTGAGAAACCCAATTCCTTCATTGTACAGATACAGGAGCTGGCCCAGAGAGAGGAAGTGACTTGCCCAAGGTTGTCAGTCTAGATGGTGGCAGAGCTAGGGTCCCATCCAAGTCTCCAGACAAGTCTAAACAGTATGTCCCTGTGGTTACCTCTTGAGGATTGTTTATGTCTCAGTTTAGCTCTCATGGCCACAAGTTCCCTTACTTATAAAGTCTGGAGTTCAAGGGGAAAAATGCAAGTGCTCTGGGTAGTTGCATGGCAATAGGTCAAAACTTCTCCAAAGTGTTGGGTAGAAGAGCTTGAAAATCAGGTATTGTAAGGTCACAATGCTCTACTAAAAGCGGCAAGGTACTTCAGGCTCTTCTCCAAATGGAGTTTCAAGGGACTCCAGTACGGATAGTTTCATATGCAGGGAAACTGTCAACCGTGTCTTTGAGCCAAATGGAACACAAACACCAAAATGGCCTGCCTGTAGAAGTTTACTAGACCTATTTTTGTGTTGTTTTTGTAGGTGAAATACATACCAATCAAGTAAAAGCTTAAACGTATGCAGTTTTGTGTCAGATCTGGTCCAGGCTCACTAGTCTGATTTCTGAAGTCTGTGCATTTGAGGTCCCAGCTCAGTCTGCTTTATCTCCAGACTGGCATGCTTTACCCCATGATCTGCTGGGACAATCTAATAGAAGGCCACTGACCTCTAAAAGGAGAGCAATTTCCAAAATGATAAGACAAGATAGATTTTCTTAGAGGGATTAAGCAATTGCCACTGACAACAGCGCCGTTGTAGAATTTACATTGGGCAAATGCTTACAATTTTAGCAAGTGTTTCACCAATGTTACATAATTAGAAAAATTAATGCTCTGCCACCTTGAATACCTAATTCTGTAAAGAAACAGGAGAGCTCTACAGATAGTCTGGAACTGCTGAGGGTCAAAGGAAAGGGCAGAAAGCAGGAACAGAGAAGTTATAGTCATACTTTCCAACCAACAGGGGAGCTTGGTAGAGAGAGCCATATCCCTTATCTTCAATTCTGAAATCAAAAAGCTCTATAAAATGGAAGATATTTTTTCATTAATTTGGTGTCAAATCTGACCTAAACTGACATAAACCTAGTCTTGATCTCTTTTAGTATGAATATTTAGACATTTATTTTCCTGCAGAAATGTTAATTGCCTAATTACGGGATGTTTTCCCAGATACAACTGGGAGTGTTATATAATAAGCAGTACATATTCCGTGTTACCTTTCAAAAATTCAAAAAAAATTAAATTCTAAAACACAGTCAGATAACAGACTGCGGACCTAGAAAAATGGTAGCTAACATTTATGAAGCCCGTGCCATCTGCACGAAGCTGTGCTAATCTCTTTTCATCTCATTTAATACTTACAACACTGTGAAGAAGGTATTAAAATCACCTCCATTTTATTTTAGTTTTTTAATTTTTTTTAATGTTTATTTATTTTTGAGACAGAGAGAGACAGAGCATGAACGGGGGAGGGCCAGAGAGAGGGAGACACAGAATCTGAAACAGGCTCCAGGCTCTGAGCTGTCGGCACAGAGCCCGACGCGGGGCTCGAACTCACGGACCGTGAGATCGTGACCTGAGCCGAAGTCGGCAGCTTAACTGACTGAGCCACCCAGGCACCCCAAAATCACCTCCATTTTAAAGTTTGGAAATGGATTCTCAGAGAGGTTAAATAACATTCCAGAGCCATGCAACTTTTGGCCAAGCCAGGATTTGGACCCAGGTCAGTCTAACTCTAGAACCTACATGCTAAACTCTTGCAGTCTACTGTCTGAGAGAGAGGAACAGTTGTAAAGAACAGTGTGAGCTCTATGGGCTTTATGCAGAAGTACAATAGGTTACCACCTATTCTATGTCATTTGAATGCCTCCTACTTCCAAATGTGTCCTCTCCCCATTCTTACTCTTCTATGATGCTATAATATGGATTTATTCCTTGAGGTTCATCTGGGTGGCTTTTCTCACAGGGACTACCAACACCAGAAATCCTCTGGGCAGCTTGTTAAAGTACAGATTCCTGGTACCTACGCCAGACCTATTGAATAGAAGACCATCGAATAGGAATTGTTGGGGATTAAGACCAAGTTGATTCTTATGCACATTAAAATTTGAGGACAAAGGGAATGCCTTGAGAAAGGCCAATCATTAACCCTCATTAATTAATTAACTAACATCTTACCTTTCAATTGACACCTAGCTAGACTGGCAGCAATAAACTCATGGATGGGCACCTGGAAAATAGCAAGACTAGATTGTTGAGTTATGGAAAGAAAGAAGGAAAGAATATGACAGTATCTCCCTACTTTTGCAATATGCGATAAAGGAAGAGCCTGACCAACGGTATTGTTACCTGCATTGAAAAAATTGGGGGAGCATCTGTCTCTGTCTCTCTCTGTCTCTCTCTTTCTCTCTGCCACTCAGAGTACCTATCTACTGTCTCATTGATATTCACCACACCCTTCTGAAATAGACAAGATAGTCATCCTCATTAGATGAAAGAGGAAATGGAGACCCAAATGAGTTCTTCTGTGTCATCCAACTGATTAATGCTAGTCTTTGCTTAAGTTTCTGGTCACCAATCTTACACAATTTCAGTCTTCCAATAATCTCTTCCATAGATCGAGACAGGAGAAGCCATCAAACCTAAAGAATCAAGTTTTACATTCAAGGATACACATTTTTGCCCTCTAGTGGCCGATTTTGATACAATTAAATGGTGTGCTACACAAGGGAAGGACCATGAGAGGAATTATGCTGCACAATAGTTCAACTGATGTGCCATATGTTTGGGGTTAGTTTTTAACTTTAATGGGTTGCTTTATTCTTATTATCAATGCAAGGATAACTGCTAAACATTTTGATCTTTATACTTCTATGAATACTCTGTTCTTGTTTACTAAGTTTCCAACTTCACCTCTTCATCTTGCCTGTGGCGGCTTAATCATCTCCATGACAACCAAATGTGACCTTAGATAAGGACTAGGAATCTAGAAAAATATGGATTAACTGCCACTGCAGCAATCAGATCGCCGAAGCAATCAGATCGCCACAGCAATGCAGGATTGGGGTGTTGAGGTTCAAGTCCAACCAGTGATTATGCCAATGAGGACTAAATCCTCTCTAGAGAAGCTTTTCTCTCAAATTTCAATGCACATTTGAATCACCTGGCAAATCGGTTTAAGTGGAATACTAATTCAGTAGGTCTGGGGTGGGACCTAAGAGCCTGCATTTCTAACAGTCTCCCTGGTGATGCTTATGGTACTGGTTTCCAGATCACATTTTATATAGCAAGGGGCATGAGCCCTCATCATGCCCAAGTAGCTTGTACAAATGAACACATTTGTGGTCCTGGAGGAAGTGCTGTTTCACACAGCAGTACTGATGAGCATGCAGCTCTGATATTACGTACTTGTGTGACCTTGGGTAAACATCTTTACCTTTCTGGGTCTCTGTTTTCTCATTCATGAAATTCTGAGTTTGCCCTGGATAACCTCTAAGATCACTTTGGGTTGTAAAATTCTTTGATTCACTGATAAAAAAGAGGTACTTGAGAATCAAAGGCTTAGTTTGAGGGCAAATTTACCCTATATTGTATACAAGGCGTGGGTGGGGAGAGAAATCTACTGTGACTTTTGTATTCGTCTTCTTAATTCCAAATCCTCTATGTGTCTTAAGGTAATTTGTCACTTCTGAATGTGCAGAACATTGACATTCTCCATGAGAAGAGACAACATTGAGTAGTGGACAACAATTTTGGCATCTCTCCAGTTCAGCTCTCAGTGTCCCCTTGTGACTGCTTCATAGCCAGCAGGTTTGGCTACTTGCTTCTGATACTATCTCTCTGATAACAGAGGAAACCCTACTGTCTGCCCATTGGTTTCAAATACTGGCACTCAGTTCTCCTTAGTCTCACTTGATTCCAGAAGGTACAATGGAGAAGTACACAGAAACACCACCTACCTTGCAGGTAGAGCATTCCTCTCTTCAGGAAGAAAATCTGTTTCTGCAGCCACAAATACAGCATCTGACAGAAGAGAACCCTGAACTGAGGGGCCAAATCATGCCTGCCCTGGCCACCCCGTTGATGTCTGTACCCTGCTCACTTGAGCATCTCTCTCAGTTTCATGGTGACCCTGACAATCTCTTGACGACCGTCAAGATCCCCAATCCTGCAGATGATGTCCAAGTCAAGTTCTTTTTAAACTACCTAGCTCAGCAGATGGAAAGTTGTGGAGTCATATCTGGGCCTAACCAGAGCACTTTGCTGAAACAATATGAAAAGTTTGTTTTTGAGTTCCAGCAATCATTTGGTGAGCCTACAAAACAGGAAACAGACCCCATGAACAAAGAGGACAACTCCTCTCAGCAGAATGCTTCTACTTTCAATCTCCTTGCTCAAAATCTGAGCTGTAATGAAACCACTCAGAGGGACCACTTCCAAGAGGAACTAGCTGACTCCATCCAGGATGAAGTGAGTGACACAGATATGATGGGCAACCTTCCAGACCTGATCACTCAGTGTATTCAGTTGGACAAGAAACGTAGTGACAGGCCAGAGCTCCTACAGTCAGAGACGCAGCTCCCAGTGTTGGCTTCCCTGATCCAACACCAACCCTCTTCCAGCCCCACAGATGTATCAGCCAAGGAAGAGCCTATACAGTTGCGTGGAAGCCAGCCACCTCTCACCCCAGCCAAACGAGCCCGCCAGCAAGAAGCTCAGCTGTGCCTCTACTGCAGCCAGGCTGGTCACTTCACCACAGATTGCCTTGCCAAACGTTCTCGGGCCCCAGCAAGGATAAATAACCCAACTCGCCAGTAAGAGAGCCCAGGCAGGTCACTTTGTAAACTTATATCCCTCTCACCTCCAGCCTTATTAATTTATATCCCGCATTAACATTTCAAATACAGGTGGGGAACTGTGATACCACTTCATGGACAGTCATGAACTTATGTGATTCTGGGAGTTTAAATAATCAGATCTTGTTCATTTGGTGACCCATCACCAAACCAAACCCAACCCAACAATGATGAAAACAATTCGCAGGCACTCTCTGCATTTGGAACCAATAACCCAAGAGTACTGAAACTCTGTAGGCAAAACTGGCCAGTCTAAGCCAATGAAAATATCCCTGGAAGTACACTGGGAACTCCATTCCCTCCAGTGAATGAGATCTGGGTTGAGTTTGTTGGCCTAAGTCTTCTGGGACTAAGATTAGGCCCAAGACTTTCACCTTCACCCTCATTGGTCTATATTCTAGTTCCCTGTTGGTTTAAGGCCTTTGGTTGAATTCCTAATTGCATTCCATATCCTACCAACATTTTTCTTTTCTTTTCTTTTTTCATATCCTACCAACATTTTTCTACTGGAGGCTGGAACCTGCTCCACCTATTGAAGAGAGGCCAGCTTCAACACAAACCAACCCTCATGGAAACACAGCTCTACTACCTTTCAATACAGCTATGTATTTTGTTGCCATTTAAAGACTTCTGCTTACCCAAAAAACTGGATCTCTTGGCTATTGACTAACCAGATGGCATGGCCTTTTGAACACTCTGATTGGAACTGTTGGTCCACTTCCTTGAGAACTAGCCTTTCAGGCAGGTACATGTTTTAGCAAGGCCCTATTAATTCCAGATTCCTCCCCTCTTCCTCAATAACCTTTTTTAGGTTATAGTATGTCTAATAGCCAAGTCAAAATGGTCTAGGATAATGACCTCTGACAAATATTTAGTGAGAGTTGGGGAAGGAGTCTTATCATAATTACTATGTCTATTATACCTGGCAGGTAAGGGAACCTAACTAAATAAATCTTCACTAAAGACATAGAGTCAGACCCTGTAGTAGTTTCTGACTCCATAGGCCTTAGTGTGGTCACCATTTGGGATCACTGCCCAAATGTTGAGTTCTATACCCTTATGGACCACCTCTGGGGAGCCTCATCTAGTTGAGAATCTTGAAAAGCAATTAATGGTAGACAATTCTCTGAACCGTCCCATCTGAAAAATCCTGGGGCAAATATATTAACACCATCCATACATAAAACTTAAGAAGAAGTGAGGATTTGATTGCTAGTGTTGTGGTTTTAGCACACAGCAGCCAGCTCTGTGTATGGATTCCTAATGCTTCTGAACAAAAGTAGTGCCATGTTGGAGAGACACAATTTTCTAAAATGTTAAGGATGTGCAGTGATAATTGATGTTTGCTGGTAATCATCAGTCCTCTGTTCCTTGCTTCTTGGTGCTGATGTATGTCCCCATAATGGATTTCCTGAAGAAAAATCAGTAATTCCTAGCAACCATCAAGACCTCTCAGAATATGAAGCGTCATTGTACTTTGACCTTGTTCCTGAAGAATGATATTAACTTTGACAGTACTTAAACCCAGCTAAGGCCTTACTGTTTTCATCCTGTAGCACTAACAAATAGATCGTTTTGTCCATCAATGCCTCGCTAACCACCGTGCCAATCCTTATTTGCATTCACAAGAGGTTTCCTTTATCAACAGTTTGCTATACATCCACCTTACTCCATATGCTCTCATAACAAGGAGACCAGTTGTGCCAAGAAATTCCCATGTGGTACTGGGCTTGTATGAAAGCCTCTGACAAATAGATCTTTTTGAACTTTAAGTGTCTTGCAATTGCCTGGAGGTATCCTGATCTAGCACCACCAATTCTGTAATAAAGAACTAACCCAAT
Source organism: Neofelis nebulosa (assembly GCF_028018385.1). NCBI lineage: Eukaryota > Metazoa > Chordata > Mammalia > Carnivora > Felidae > Neofelis > Neofelis nebulosa. Next base: position 92,337,628 of record NC_080800.1, read on the forward strand.
AGCCTCCAGTCACTTTCCTTACTGACCCCAGTATGGCCCCAGAATGCTGATGGTAGCATTCAGTTGGCTTCATCACAATCTTTCTTTATATTAGGGATACAATTTGTCATTGTGTGCTCTCTCACAAAGATGCATCACCTTATTTCTTGTTTGGACCTTCCCTCTGCAGCAACATCACCTTCTTCTCCAAAAAACCTTCAGTTTTCAGAGCCTCTCAGAACAGATCATTAATTCTGGGCTATAAAACCTCTAATTTCTAGAAGCCCCTTGTTGAGGAATTCTCAGACAAGAAATTCTTATGCTCTATGTGATACAATCCAACAGGCATACTGAGCATATGAATAAGATACTGGGATAATGCTTTACTGCCTACTAGCTAGCAACCATTTTATTTACCCCTTCAATATTTGTTATAATGACACCATTCACTTCAACTAGAATAAACTCTTTATTTAGCATAGAGTTCTACAGACGTTTGCCCCCAAACTTATACCAAAGTGAACTTCTCTGAGAGTGCAACTAATTAAAATCTACTGAGAACACATGAGCTATAACCTACTTAAAGATGTAGTCTGCAACTACAAAGGCTTGGGGAGCCTCCAGGTCCAATCAAGATTGTAGTTTTAGGGAGGCAGATCTGCTACATGATTGCCATCCAGCAAGATAAAATCTAATGATTTTATGATAAGTCTGAAGAAAGAATGGTTAACAAGATAATGGTCTTCAGGGAGTCTAGAAAAGGGGGGGGGATTAAAGAGCCATATGGCATCTGTAATCTCTCTAGACTAAGAGAGGGGATATCGACCAAGAGCTGATTTCGTAGGTCTATGTACAGTGGAGCGGAGGCATCAGGCCATTCCAGTTTGTGTAATTAGCCATTAAGGTTGCCACCTAACTCCCTTTGCTGTGACCCCATGCTCTAAGAAGTAATATGATTGTAATTATGTTCCCATATAAACTTTGTTGTGGGAAGAAAATTTGCTAGCCAGCTGACATGAGTATTATAGCATACTTAGCAGTTAATTCTCATTATAAATAAATAAATTGGTTTTGGCTTATACATCATCTTTTTTGTGGGTTTTAATGGCATCAATCCTCCAGTTCCTAATCACTACTGAGCACATTGGAAAAAAAAAATAAGATTCTCACTATGCAAAGTCAGCACCACAGTGTGAACCGTATTGAGTCCACTGAAGATTGTCCTCCCTGGGAGCTTTACATCAACAATCATCCTTCCTCTTTATCTCTCTCATTTTGTCTACAGCTGTAATAAAATTCCAAAATGCCTGTGGTTTTTAATTCCTGCAGTTACCTTCACTCACACCCAGAACCATGATACCTGCTATTAAGTAATTGCTTCTTACAATAATACACGGTTCAGTCTAACCATTAGAATATATCATCATGGATGAAGACCTAACGCATAACTATAGACATGAGCCCCTTACAAGCACGTACAGAGAGGCAGGAGTATATAATTGTCCTAACACTCACCATCTTTATTCTGTCCAGATGGCAACACATAGGACCCCTGCTGTCACTGCCTTTACCTCTATCCAGGATGGTAAAAGAGGTATCACCTTTTTCTGGACTCTGGAAGATCTTTTCCACCCAGCACTATCTATCCTATAACTACAATAGTCATTTTTTTTTCAACAAAATGGACCATTTAGGATATACCAGCATCTTGGCAAAAATCTAACACCACACGTCCTTGGAAGAGCTCTGGGAGCTTATGTCACATCTGTAAAACCTTCTACATTGGTGGGTATGTTTCATTGCCTCCCTATGAAGCTTCAGGTCTCACTTGGCCAAGAGAATGGAAAAGCCTTCAAGGGAGTATAGCATCATGGATCCTCAGTATCATCTCCATGCAAGATTCACTGTGCACATTTTAAAAACAAAAGTTCCAGAAGTGAGTTACACCATTTAGTAGAGTCAGTAGAAATATCTTGGTACCTAGCCCATGCTGTATAGTCATTGATTGCCATTATAACTTTGAGCATTTATGCACTAAATTCTTGGTATTACTTCCTGGTATTGGCTTTGATTCTTGGGTTTACTTGAAACTGCTTCCTGAACACTGATTTCTAGTACATATCTAACATGGTTCTAGTTCTCTTATTGGTCCAGTTCAGTGATAAGCAGGTTGTAACTGTATTTCACCAATCCCATTTGCTTCATAGTAACCTAGTGGAGAGTCATATATAAATTCAGTTTTCCCTATGCATGGAAGACTCATCCCTTTACGCATAAAGTCTAGCTTTGTGTGCATCTGAAGAAAGGCAACTAATACTTGGTGAATGCCTACTTTATGCCAGGCTCTGTGCTGAGTGCATTAATTTGTAAATGATACTCAAGTTCACATTACTAAAAAATGGAATATCCATTTATGGCATTTAATGCTCACCACACCTTTGTAAAGTCAGTGTTATAAATTCAATTTAAACGTAGTGGACCCTCTTGTGTCCACCCACGTAAACCAGTAATTTATCCAGCAGGCCCTTTCCAAATTTTCTCTAACTCTACTCTGTCTTTAGTGAAGGACAATCATTACAAGTGTATGCAGAATTCCAGGTGTGGGCACAAAACAAATTTGAACAATATTTTTTTTTTTATTACTGATGCTTTTAAAAATGGCATCTGGGAATATACCTGGGTGGCTCAGTCAGTTAAGCCTCTGACTATTGGTTTCGGCTCAGGTCATGATCTCATGGGTTCGGTTTGTGAGTTAGAGCCCCATGTTGGGCTCTGTGCTGACAGCATGGAACCTCCTTGGGATTCTTTCTCTCCCTGTCTCTCTCTGCCCCTCCCCTGGTTGCTCTCTGTCTCTTTCTCTCTCTCAAAATACATAAATAACCTTTTAAACAAATAGCATCCAGTAGTTCTGGGGCATTTTTGAGTTTCATCAGAATCTTGAGAGAAGAGTCATTGTGGACCCTTCCCTGAAAGATGCAATTCGCTTTCCTGAGTTGTATTGATGATACAAACCCCACTACTCTACAACTTTAGTTGGAATGTTTTAATAAATGTGTATCCTTAAAACAACACTGAAGCTCATCTCTCTTCTCTCTCACAATGTTTTCCTATAGTTTTTCCTTATGGACATTCCTAATAATAATAAAAAGAGCTACCATTTACTGACTACTTACTACATACATGCATTATGCTTTTCGATTTATGTGCATTTTCTCTTTTAATTCTCTTAATGACTCACATATGTCTCTTATTATTACTTCTGCAGATGAGGAAACTGAGGTTTAGAGTAGTTAAGGAAATTATCCATGGATATAGAGCTGGTAATTAAGAGGCCAGACTCAAATACAGACACATCTAACAACAGAGCCCATATTCCTACATAGAACATTACTATCCATCTATAACAGGAGTCAACAAACTACCACCTGTGGGCTAAATCCAGCCTACTACCGGTTTTAAGAATAAAATTTTATTGGCATTCGGCCTAACTCATTTATTTAAATGTCGTCCATGTGTGCTTTTATGCTAGGACATGTATGGCCCGCCAAACCAAAAATGCTTACTATCTGGTCCTTTACAGAAAAAGTGTCCTGACCCCTGATCCACAATATAGTGAAGTATTAAATCAGACCAGCTTTTGGGGCATCTCACTGTTTATATTTCTCCTTTCAAATGACCTATTTATCCCTATGTTTTTTTGTTTCTTGCCTCTAAATTAATCCCATATTTATGATGAAACAATGAGATTTTGTAAAGGCTTGCTTAGGGTGCTTTGAGTAGTCTAAATAAATGAATTTTATTGGTGCCTTTTATCAACATGCATACTTTCTGCATCCAACAACTCTAAGACATTGGCCAGATGCGGTTGGGGGGGCCGTTTGCTATTTGCCTCCCCAGCAAGTATTCTACTTTTGCCAGTGGACCCTAATTTTCATACGGAGATCCAACTTCTTTCCCACTTCAGTCCACCTTCCTGGATGAAATTCCACCTCCAGCTCCAAGACCCGGGCCTAAGTCAACGGTCACACAGCATTTGCCTGGTGACTGTGACTATTCCAGGTGTGGGCTTGTATCCTAAACTTATCCAATTGGAGTGAATTTTATGGCTTCTTTGGGAAGTGTTGGACAAGTCCTCTCATTAATTTGTTTTCTGCTGGAATGGGATATAGAAAGATATAGTCTGGATTTGTGCTGACAGCTATGTCTGACTACGAGAGGAGAGCCAATTTAAGAACAGAGACATCCTGAGGAAGCAGAACTGAGGGGGTAGAGAGAAACCAATTCCTTTTGATGGTTTTTGAAGCACTGAATCTAGCTATGCCTGAGTGTGTTTAGCCATGTAAACTAATAAAATCTTTTATTGAGGCACATTAGGTAGAGTTTTCTGTGTTTTGAAACCCAGAGTCCTGATAAAATGATTTTCCCTACTGAAACTATACTATTTTTAGCCCAATATATCAATTTGAGTAATCAATGCCTAGTAACGGGGGGGGGGGGTTTCTTACATTGCCCCCCCCCCAGGGTATTAGGCAATCTTAAGCACTCTGCACCACTTTTAACCCTCTAATACAGAAACTCCCAGCTTCTATGCCAGGCAAAGCTTTGTAGATCTACTGGATTCATGAGTTTTGTTTGGCTTACCGGATGGATACAGACCATGTGCAGACTAATCACCTTCCAAAAGGATTTTAAGCTTCCGCTTGCTCTAGGTGTCACTAACTGGATAACCTTTTGCAATTTCCTTAACCTCTCTGTGCCCTAATTTCCTATTCTATATAAGGTTATTATGAATATTTTTAAAAAACTAAAAAGAGTGTCTGACATATAATAAGTGTTATAGAAGTACTTGTTAAACAACCACAAAAAAATTAATAAATGGCAAAAAGCATCACAGACATTTGAAAGATATATAAAAAGGGTCTGTTAGAATACACATGGTCCTAAACCATATAACGCATGATGGAAACAACAGCACAGATATCTTTGGATGAGAAACGATATTTAACTCTATATTCAGAATCAGTTATTCTTGTCAAATTCTCAATCCTGTATCATTGATTCTTCTTTTAGGCGTTGGGACCGTTGTAGAAGTGGCTTGCTTGGAGGCTACATATGGATGAACTAAACATAACAGTCTATCCCCTTTCCAACCAAGGATGCATTTCTACTTCTTTTTCTTTACCTAATCCCTCAAATGACATGGGTCTCAATTTCAGAGATGTGCTTTTGTTTTGTTTCGGTAACCTAGAAAGGACTAGGTTAGAGGTGCTCAAATTTCTTCTACTGTCTCCCACACTCCCTACTCTCCCTCTAGCCCAATTCAGGTCGTAATTAAAAACTGACTCTATGCTTAGCACAATGCCATCAGCTGTGAGAGACTCAAAGAAATGGAAGGCAAGGTCTTAAGACTTCAAAATCTTAAAATATGGTTGAAGACATGAGCAGGAAACAAAGAAAACAATGCAAGTGTATATCTGATTTGGTTTTACACTCTCACAAGCCATCAAGGTCGCTTGTCAGGCCTTGCCCAGTTCCCAGGCACTGCAGCTCTTGGCCCTCTTCCTGCTGGATTCCCTCGCCCTCACATATTCAGGCTTATGCCACTTAACACCGACCACGGAGTGGAGAGGTTTAAGGAGGTCCATCCTAACACCATAGTTCGGTCCACACCACGGCTGGCTGTGTAATTTGTGGAGACCAGAGTGAAAGGAGGATGTGGAACCTTTGGTTTAAAAAGCAGGAGGGGAGCCTGGGTGACTCTGGCTGAGCCACCAGCTCTTGATTTAGGCTCAGGTCACGATCTCACAAACTGTGAGACTGCACCTGTGCTGACAGTATGGAACCTGTTTGGGATTCTCTCTCTCTCCTTCTCTCTCTGCCCCTCCCCCCATCAAAATAAATAAATTAAATTTTTTTAATGTTTATTTACTTTTGAGAGATAAAGAGACAGAGTGTGGGCAGGGGAGGGACAGACAGAGAGGGAGATGCAGAATCTGAAGCAGGCTCTAGGCTCTGAGCTGTCAGCACAGAGCCCGACCTGGGGCTCAAACTCATGGACTGTGACATCATGACCTGAGCTGAAGTCAGATGCTTAACTGACTAAGCCACCCAGGCGCCCCATAAAATGAACTTTAAAAAAAATAAATAAAGAGTAGGAAAGAAGGGAGGTGGGGGGGGGAATGGGAGAAATAGGCGATGGGGATTAAGGAGTGCACTTCTCATGATGAGCACCGGATATTGTACGGAAGTATTGAATCCCTATATCGTACACCTGACACTATTATTACACTGTATGTTAACTAACTAGAAATAAAACAAAAACTTAAAAAGTGGAAGGAAGTGCCATTAAAGGCATTAAAATATAACACGTTTTGTTTCTTATATAGTTTCTCTTAACCTGTCACAGTGGTTTTTTCCTCATTTTTTTTTTTATTTTGACAAATTAAACCTACAGAAAACCTAAAAGAAAGTATGGTGGAAACCTGATGTACCCTCATATTAGCTTCCTGAGGGTGCTACAACACATTACCACAAATGTGGTGGCTTAAAACAACAGAAACCTAATCTCTCACAGTTCTGGAGGCCAAAAACCTGAAATCAAGGTGTTGACAAGAGCCAAGCACTTCTTCTTCTTTTTTTTTTTTAACTTATTTACCAAATTTTATTTTATTTATTTTATTTTATTTTATTTTATTTTATTTTATTTTATTTATTTTTCAATATGTGAAGTTTATTGTCAAATTGGTTTCCATACAACACCCAGGGCTCATCCCAAAGGTGCCCTCCTCAATACCCATCACCCACCCTACCCTCCCTCCCACCCCCCATCAACCCTCAGTTTGTTCTCAGTCTTCAACAGTCTCTTATGCTTTGGCTCTCTCCCACTCTAACCTCTTTTTTTTTTTTTCCTTCCCCTCCCCCATGGGTTTCTGTTACGTTTCTCAGGATCCACATAAGAGTGAAACCATATGGTATCTGTCTTTCTCTGTATGGCTTATTTCACTTAGCATCACACTCCCCAGTTCCATCCACGTTGCTACAAAGGGCCATATTTCTTTCTTTCTCATTGCCACGTAGTATTCCATTGTGTACATAGACCACAATTCCTTTACCCATTCATCAGTTGATGGACATTTAGGCTCTTTCCATAATTTGGCTATTGTTGAGAGTGCTGCTATCAACATTGGGGTACAAGTGCCCCTATGCATCAGTACTCCTGTATCCCTTGGGTAAATTCCCAGCAGTGCTATTGCTGGGTCATAGGGTAGGTCTATTTTTAATTTTGTGAGGAACCTCCACACTGTTTTCCAGAGTGGCTGCACCAATTTGCATTCCCACCAACAGTGCAAGAGGGTTCCCATTTCTCCACATCCTCGCCAGCATCTATAGTCTCCTGATTTGTTCATTTAAGAGCCAAGCACTTCTATGGAAGAATCTTTCTTTGCTGCTTTTGGATTCTGGTAGCTCCTGGTGACCCTTGTCTTGAAGTAACTCCAATCCCTGCCTCTGCACCATTTAAACAACACATTTTAATAGATTTGCCAATTTTAAACATTTTGCCAGCTTTGCTTTCTCTTTCTCTCTCTCTCCCTCTCTCTCTCTCATCCCTCCTCCCCTCCCTCCCTATGTGTGTGAAAGTTGTAAATATCATGGCACTTCAGCTCTAAATACTTTAGCAGGCATCCCCTAAGAATAAAAATTTATTCTACATGACATTTAGGAAATTTAACATTAATTCAATAGTACCATCTACCGTCTAGTCCATAACTATTTCATTTCTCCTAAAATTGTCTTTTACAGCTTTATTTATGATTCAGGATTGAGTTAAGGTCCTCCATTTACATTTGCATTGTGAAGTCTCTTTAGTTTCTTTCAATCTTGAATAGTCGCTGGCTATTTTTGTTGCTAGCTTGTTTTCCTGACATTAATAGTGTCAAACAGTCCAGTCAGTTCTATCGTGTAGAGTATCCCACATGGAGGAATTGACTTGTAGTTTCCCTGATTATATTCAGATTTACCATTTTGAAAAAAAAACCACTGCATAAGTAATGCTGTGAACTTCCCACCGTATCACGTAGGCCTACAATGTTGGTTTGTCCCTATAATGGTGATGCTGTGTTTGATCCCATGGTTACATGGGTGGTCCACCAGCTCTCCACATTGTAAATAATACCTTTGTTTCCTTTATAGTTAAAATTAATTGCATGGTGTTATCCTGAGACCTTTGGACTATCAGCTCCCAAACACTTTTACCCAATGGTTTTAGCTCCCAATGATCATCTATGTTTGCACTTGTTAATACACCAGGGGATGTAACATGGTGACTTATTCTACCTTATCTTCTACACTTATTAGCTAGCATTTCTATAAAGGGGACCTTCCATTCCTGCCTACTCTTCCCTCCCCCTGTTTCCCTGTTCACTATGGACTCAAAAATTGTGGGTTTTTCTCTTTGTTTTTGTTTGTTTTCCCATCCAGTGTGACATGAGCATTCTTCCTAATTGGTGTTCCAAGATTTTTTCTTTTATCATTTCCTTTCTTTTTCAAGAACCTCTTCAGCCATCTTTTGAGGGAGGTGTGCTGGTGACAGATGTTCTTAGTTTGCCTTCATCTAAGAATTTTTTTTGATTCCTGAAGGATATTTTTCCTGGGTGTGGAACTTGTGGTTGATCTTTTCTTTCAGCACTTTAACAATCTTGTGCCACTTCCTTCTGGCCTCCATGGTTTCTGATGAGAAATCTGCTGAAATCTGAACTGTTTTTTTTTTTTTTTTTTGGTCCACTCTGGGCCAGGTTTTATTTCTCCCTTTTAGTTGTCAATATTTTCTTCTATCTTTGTTTTTTAAGCGTATTCATTGAGAGAGAGAGAGAGAGAAAAAGAGAGCGCGAGAGAGAGATCGGGGGAGGGGTAGAGGGAGGGAGAAAGAGAATCCCAAGGAGGCTCCACACTCAGCGTGGAGCCTGATGTAGAGCTTGATCCCAGGACAACTGTGTTCAGTTGTCTTGGCATGAACCTCTTTAGATTTATCTACTAGTAGTGTGTCAATCCTTTATTCTGAACCCAATAACCTCTATATAAATGGAACCCTCCCCGGGAAGAGCCTACAATAAGCTTTGTCATTAATTGAAGACTGAGTGTAAAGAAATGTATCACCCACTCTGGAATTGGTGTGGTAGCCAGGCAAAGGGCACAGAAAGAAGAAACAGGATCTAGGGAAAGTAAACTTCCCCATCTGAGGATTTTGTTATTGGCTTTGAGTACTCAGAGACCTGACCTTTACTCTTGGGCTGATTGCTATGGAACAGACAAGGGTTTCTATGCGGACCCACAGTGATCTCTCCCTGGCTGAGGTGTCTAGCCCATTTAGTCTCCTGAGGACAGTGTTAAGAAAATCAATGGAAGTGGCCAAGTCCAGACATGCTGGCCTGGCAGCTTCTGTCCAGTATCATTTTATTAATACAAACAATTACATTTCCAAATCACAGGGCATTATTCCCAGGCTAACATAGCAGTCCCTGAGCCCAATTCAGTGTTGAAGCTGGAAAAATGGTTGCCAGCCTTTGAATGCCTTTTCTATATATTTTTTCCCATCAAGCACTGAGGGCTTGGCCTTTTATATGTTCTCGAGATTTGCATCTAAGCAGTATCTTAGTAATTTGGACTTGTTGAGACAAGTATTTTGGAAATACCACCTCAGCAGCAGTTCTTTTCCCCAGGAAAAATTAATGCACTATGTATTTGTCACAGGTGGGAATTTTAATAAAGGTACTGTTCATTTGGAGAATGTGGACAAATTAATTTTTGATGGCCCCAAGGCTGGTAGAATTACCACATATGTCAGTGCCTATTTTTGATATATGGCCTTGATTAACACCCAGATGCCTAGGGATGCAGGCATTGGAAAGTGAGAGGTAAAGTGGAGCCTGATATCTGCATCCTTGTCATGAGCTTCATTTGGGGTGACCAGATACAATTCAGGCAATTAATGCATACTGAGATCCCACTATGTGCCGGGCATGACAGGGAGGCAGAAATGGCTAAGACAAGGCCTCTGCCTTTAAGGGGCTTATAACATGGCAGAGTAGATGAGACCTTTGGTGGTGATGATAGGTATAATGAAGAAGGTCAGAGTGGCCTTTAACTGAGTGCTTACTGTTTACCCAGGACTTTCTAGGCATTATCTCATTTACTCCAAGAACCCTATAAGGTATGGACTACTATGCCCATTTAGCAGAATCAGAAACAGATTTAAAGCCAGTAAGTAGTGAGACCAGGGTCACACAACCAAGATTCCCACCTGGATTTGCCTGACTCCACCACAGCCTCAATTGTTTTTAAATGTTAATTTATTTTTTGAGAGAGAGGGGGGGAGAGAGAGAAAGAATGGGGGAGGGGCAGAGAGAGAGGGACAGAAGATCTGAAGTGGGCTCTAGGCTGACAGCAGCAAGCCTGGTGTGGGGCTCGAACCCACGAACTGTAAGATCATGACCTGAGCCGAAGTCAGACGCTCAACCGACTGAGCCACCCGGGCACCCCCCCAGCCTCAGTTTTTAACCACTGTGACGTAAATAATTAAACTACAACATGACCTATAAGAGAAATCTTGAAGAGATCTCCAAAAGTCAAACAATTCAAGTGTTTCTCCAACTGGAGGAACTTGGGAGAGTTGGAAACCAATTAGAGATCGTAAAAGCAGATGGCAGTGATGAGAACTGATGCAGGGAGCAAGGCAAGGTAGCTTTCGTAGCTTCTGTCTCCAGTGCTCTCTCTAGGTCAACTTCTCCCAACCGACAAGGAGACTGAAAGTCACGTGTGTCAAAATACTGGCTGATGTCAGCACTACTGTAAAAATAAACTTGAGATTTGAATTTGGAGGACAGGGCCTTCCACCTCATTTCTATCCACTCTTTGGACAACCAGTAAGCAACGATGGGCAAAACATTGTGTTAGTCATGTTCGTAAAAGGCAAAGATAAATAAGACATGGTCCCTATACTCAGATTATTTTCTAGGACAGGGGTCAACAAACTTTCTGTAATGATTCAGATAGTGAATGATTTAGACTTTGAGGGCCAGATAGTATCTGTTACAACTACTCAACTCTGCCACTGTAGTGTGAAATTAGTCACAGAAAACACATAAACAAATGGGCCAATAGAATTTTATTTACAAAACTGGGCAGTGGGCGAGAGTTGGTGTGTGGTCGGGAGTTTTCTGAGTCTTCTTCTAAGGCATGGTTCTTAACCTGGGCTGCACATTAGAACCACCTGTAGAGCTTTAGCAAATGCTGCTGTCTGGATCTCACTCCTAGAGATGCTCATTTAACTAGTCATTTAACTGGTAGAGATGCTCATTTAACTGGTAGGGCTTGAATCAGGACGCTTAAAGATCCCAGATGATTTTAATGTGCTGATAATATTAAGAACCTCTGCTTAAAGGACAACTTGTTATTAGCACTAGTACAAAACCTGGGCCAGAATGAAGGTGTGAATAGGTACCTTGGGAATGTAGAGAAAAGAAACAACTAGTTTCAACTGAGGTCATTAGGTTAGTTTTCCTGGAGGAGATGGCACGAGTTAGCACAGGGGGGGAAAGGGCAGTTCAGGCAACATCAGCACATTACTGCTATCACTACCCATACTTACATGCAAAGTTCTTGTCTAGATGCTTTAAATGCCTTAAGGCACCCAATGGTCAAAACAGCCCTCTGAGGCAGGTATTATTGTCATTAAAAAAAAATATTTTTCAGGGCGCCTGGGTGGCTCAGTCGGTTAAGCGTCCAACTTCAGCTCAGGGCATGATCTCCCGGTTCATGGGTTCGAGCCCCGTGTCGGGCTCTGTGCTGACAGCTCAGAGCCTGGAGCCTACTTCCGATTCTGTCTCTCTCTCTCTCTCTCTCTCTCCCTGCCCCTCCCCACTCATGCTGTGTTTCTCTCTGTCTCAAAAATAAATAAACATAAAAAATATTTTTCTAAATTTTATTTATTATTTATAATTTTGATAGAAACAGAGTGCGAGCAGGGGGAGGGGCAGAGAGAGAGGGAGAGAGGGAGAATCTCAAGCAGGCTCAGTGCACAGAGCCCTATGCGGGGCTTGAGCTCACAAAATCCTGAGATCACGACCTGAGCTGAAATCAAGAGACGCTTAAGCAACTGAGCCACCCAGGTGCCCCTATTGTCATTTTTTTTTTTTTAATTAGAGGAAATTAAGACTCAAAAACACTAAGAAATTTGCCTTTGGTCACACATTTAGGTAAATGGCTGAGTGGCCAAAATGCCAGTGTATACTTACAAATGTGATAAAATGAGATGTAAATAAACTCAGAATAGGAACAATAAACAGGAACAGGAACAATAAACACAGAAGACAGGATAACTGTTACCTCTGGTACCAACAAAAGGGACAAAGGGATACGGTAGACAAGGAGCACATAAGAAGATGTAAGTTTGTTGGTGATGTCTTAGTTTTTTTCATCGGGCAGTAGGTTCACGGGTGTTCATCATATTGTTGTTGTAAATACATAAATAAACAAGCAAACAAACACATAAATAAATCCATGTATAGGCCAATGATGGCAATATATCATGATATATAGCAATATATAATTTAATATATATCTGATATGATATATTGTTATATATCATGATATATTTATATTATGTATATAAATATGTAAATAATCCAACTGTGTGTACCAAGTATAAAAAATGAAGAAGAGAGAGAGGAGGTGGAGAGGGATAGGGAGAGAGACAGAGGTAAGGTTGGAGAATTGGGAAGATTTAGGAGTAATAGTCACTTAACTTACAAAACTCCCCACTCACCTTTGGCCTCCAACAACTCTTCACTAACCCTACCCACATACACAGTCACCCCAAGAGGTGGATTATCGAGCTCAGCCAGGCTTCATGTTCCTGAGATGCCCTTGTGCCTTGAGGGATTGGCATTAACTCTGGGAGGCTAAGGAAGGAGTGGGTCTCTCAGGCTTGCCGAATTGGCGTGTACTTCCTCCTCACTGCCAGCATTCACAAGAGGAGGCCCAGGAGGAGTGGCTAACAACATGGCTCCCGGCGGTATCCCAGCTCTACCTTTCCTCTTCTTTTCTTCACGCTCTTGCTTTGCCCTACATGATCACAGTTACCTGATTCCCTTGGAGAAACAAGGGAGACTTTGAGATGGATGGCAATTTGACCCAGTACCCCTTACCTACCTGTTAGCTTTCCTCACAGTTTCCTTCTTTCCTTCACCATTGTTCTGAGAGCAGAGCCCAAATCTAGGATCCTGAAGCAAAAACTGTGAAAAAGCAGTGGCCAGGGACAGTTATGTCTCTTATTTCTTCATTTGATCCAGTGTTCATAAAAGACACCAAATGAAATAAAGCTGCAGCAACCTTGTGATGAGGCCTCTCAGATATCTGAAAACACTCTGGAAATGGTCCCGGGTGAGTCAGCAGAGCCTTACAGAAGGTTCACAGTCTAATGTGCTTACCCTAGGGCTTGCCACAGCAGGGTTCGCCTTTCTCCTTCAGCACTATCTGGCCTTGCCTGAGCTGTTTCTGGTACAAGCCCTGCTCCCACACCCCCTTTCCCCGCCCCCCCCCCCCCGCCCTTGCTCAGTTGCTCCGGAGTTTTCACCCCCTTACTGCTACTTCTCAGTCTGTTTCCTTCTCACAACTCTATTTATGTTTTTCCCTTGTGTTTGTGTCCTGAAGTTTTTCCTTTTCTGGTTTGTCTTCCTTTCTTTTCTTTTTTATTTCTGTTCTCATCCCCTGTAGCATCCCCCACTCCTTTCTATTTCAGATTTCCTATCCTCTGGCATCTCTCTGTCTCTTCTTTTCCCTTCCCCGTCCCTCCTCTTCCTTTTCCTCCTCTCTCTTCTCGGCCTCTCTCGCAGCATTATTTTTAGCAGCAAAGCATCTCCATCCTCCATATTTCCATTCCTCTTCCCAATTTCTCTTATTCAAAATTAAAATGGGGGGAACCCCATCCCCTAGACTAATATGAATTCGGAGAATTGGAACACTCAGCCTAGGAGCTACCTCTACTGGAATCCTTAGAGGCTTATATTTTAACAACAGGCACAATAAGCATGTATGTAGGTGTATGCGTTGGGGCCATATTGTGGGTGGAGAGTGCTGGACTGGTAGAGCTCCCTGTGTTTGCTTCATCACCAGCCACAAAATGCTGCACCTGCAGCCCATTCCAAGGCCAAATATGGCCATTGAACAGATGTTCCTGGGGGTAGAGACAGCCAGTAAGCCAAAGCAAAGGGCAAGTTAATTCCCCAAGGAAGCAGAGCAGAGCAGATCGTCTTTATGGAGAGGTTGGGGCAGGTTAGTCAGCTCAGCAAAGGAAAGCAGCTGGTGGAGAGGTAGTACAGGCAGGCTCCCTTTGTCTGCTTAGCAAGTAAGGGCCAGGCCTGAAACTGGCTTGGATTTCTAAATGAAGTTTCTTTGGGCTTATAGCCATAACTCTTCCATTTAAGGAATCCGTGGCCATGTGTCCTAGTACACACAGATGCCAGGGGGTGACCAGAAGAACAAGAAGCCAAGCAGTCATGGAAGCAGGGAATCATTGAAGTGCCTTTAGGCACCTCACTTGCTTCATCATCGTCCCAGCCTGCATGGATGGATCAGTTTGTACAGAACTGCAGGAAAGGCCTAGAAATGAATTTCATACCTAAATTTGTGTATTTCAATGGCGGCTGCTGCAATTTTCATCTAATTGAATACTGAGCACGCAAAATTAGCACACTATTAGTCTTAAAGGTTAATGGCTATAACACATAAGCCAACCTCATAGGGACTTAACATAGTAAAAGGTTTATTTCTCACTTACTCCATGATCCAATGAAGTCTTTGGCAAGCAGCCTCCTGCAAGGTACTTCTGGGTCCCGGTCTCCTCCTGTCTTCTTCTAGGGCCTTGATGCTTTCTACTAGAGCCTCTGCATCCAACCAGCATCCAAGGGGAAAGGAATAGGAGGAGGACCAGTCCAGTTTTACTGGACACCAAACGAGAGAACACAGATGGCAGTTGGTAGTAAAAAATTCACCTGTCACAGAGATATAACACAGAAGCCTGCACCTGTGTGTACGGGTGTGTATCCTGCAAGCAATGAGTTCACAATGACACAGCATGCAAGTATATTAATTCATTGACAGAACTGGGGTTTGAACTCAGCTCCACCTGATCCTAAATAATACTACTACCACTACCATCTAATATTTGCTAAGAACTTCCCATGTTCCAGACGTTATCCTAAGTACTTGCATATGCATTAAGTCATTATCCTCACAAAACCCCAGTGAAGATAGATGCTACTACGACCTTCAGTTCATAGATGAAGGAACCAAGACCCAGACAAGCACAAAAATTGTCGAAGGTCACACAGCTGGTAAGTGATGAAACGGGGACGGGGACGAGAACTCATGCTCTTACGGATATTTTGTATAGTCACTAGTCTATGTGCATCTGTGGATATCCGAGAAGTAAGATAGTTCTGGCCCTAGAAGGAATTAATTGGTTTCTAGTTTGAGAAGCTAGGAATTCACAAATGCTATATTTAAATAAAAATATGGGGGCGCCTGGGTGGCTCAGTCGGTCGAGCGTCCGACTTCGTCTAAGGTCATGATCTCGCGGTCTGTGAGTTCAAGCCCGGCGTCGGGCTCTGTGCTGACAGCTCGGAGCCTGGAACCTGCTTACGATTCTGTGTCTCCCTCTCTCTCTATGCCCCACCCCCGCTCATGCTCTGTCTCTCTCTCTGACAAAAATAAATAAACATTTTAAATAAGTAAATAAATAAATAAATAAATAAAAGATACATTATGCTTAGGGATAAGAATGCATGGAATTTTATTAATACTACAAGAGGAGGATTCATGGAATTGGTAGACTAGAGTAGTATTTAGAAGGTGGTAGGTATTGATAATCATAGTATTAATATTTCTCTAGATTGTGGCTTATAGATTTACCTCCTAAAAATGATGTTCTGGAATGTCCCACGGTGGGGGGGGGGGACAGTGGCAACTGTCTCAAAGGTGAAAGGGTGCAGAAAGTTATACAACTTCCTGACAAGTAAGACAGGAAAAATTTCCCTTAATAAAATGTCCTAACTCTTAGATAAATACCCCAAAGAATTGAAAAAAGGTATTCAAACAAAAACATGTACACGTGTTCATAGCAACACTATTCACAATATCCCAAAAGGTGAAAACAACTCAATGTCCATCAAATGATGGATGGATAAACAAAATGGGTGTTATATCCATACAATGGAATATTATTTAACCACAAAAGAAATGCAGTTCTGACACATGCTACAACATGGATGAACGTTGAAGACATTATGCCAAGTGAAAGAAGCCAGACTCTCCAAAAGCCACATATTACAGGATTCCATTTATATGAAATACCCTGAATAGATAAATCCATACAGACAGAAAGCTGATTAGTGGTTGCCAGGGGCTAGAGTGAGGGGAAAATAAAGACTGGCTGCTTAATGGGTACGGGGTTTCTTTTTGGAATGATGAGAATGTTCTGGAAAGAGTGGTGATGGTTGTACTACATTGCCAATGTACAAAATGTCACTAATGGTAAATTTTATGTTTTAGGTATTTCACTATAATAAAAAAAGTCACAACTCTCATTCATACCTACAAGAAGGGCTTTCAAAGATTTAAAAATACAATCCACATCAATCTTGAGGACGTTATGCTAAGTGAAATAAGCGAGCCACAAAAAGACAAAAACTGTATGATTCTAGTTATCTAAAGTATTTAAACTACTCAAATTAATAGAAACAAAAAGAGCTGTGCTTACTAGGGACTGGGGGAAGGGGGAAATGGGAAGTTTATCTTTAGTGGGCATCAAGTTTTAATTTTTCAGGATGAGAAAGGTCTAGAGATTGGTTGCACAACAATGTGAATATACTTAACACTACTGGACTATACACTTAAAATGGTTGAGATGGTAAATTTTATGTCATGTTTTTTGACTACAATTAAAATAAAATATTTTGAAATACTTTAAAATTAAAAACAGGAGAAAAGGGACAGTCGATTAAGCGTCCGACTTTGGCTCAGGTCATCATCTCACGGCCCGTGAGTTCGAGCCCCGTGTCAGGCTCTGTGCTGACAGCTTGGAGCCTGGAGCCTGCTTCCGATTCTGTGTCTCCCTCTCTCTCTGTCCCTCCCTTGCTCATGCTCTTTCTCTCTCTCTCTCTCTCTCTCTCAAAAGTAAATAAACATTAAAACATGTTTTTAAAAATAGAAAAATATATAAATAGAATCTTGGGGGGAATCTAGGGATTCTGGCTCTACTAGAGTTTTCTATAAAAAGATACTTATAGAAAACCCTGTGGCCTCATCTCTTAGAAGAAGAGCTACTTGTCTCACCCCATATTATTGAAATTACCTGGGACCAGGCAGTGCCCAGAATTTTCTATCCATGTTTATATTTTCCTATAACTAATGGGGAGCCATGGAGGAATTCATGTGTTAACCGCCTACTGGAGCTTTAATGGCTGGAAGGCCTCTTTTATTGCCCTTCCTTCCTCCCTCCTGTTTTCTGTGTTGACTGATTTGCTCAGATGTTCTGCCACTGAACCAACGAGCAAAAACTGGTCACTCTTGTGCCATGTGGTCTATCATGGTAAGAAGTTTAACTGTGAGGAGGGGAGTATGATACTGTTATCTCGTATGACGTGTGGATTTCAATAACAGAGGCAGGTGGAATCATAAATGATTGGATACATCCTTTACAAGAAGGCCCACTAGAGAACTACTAGCCTGCCTGCTGGTCACACTAATTTCTTGAGGTCTGTCCCATATTGTAGAAAATAGAAAGATGAGTATATCGCCCAAGATGAAGTGTCTGGGAAAGCATGTGTGCTGTGGAGTCAAACAGCCCTGATCTCAGCCGCTTACAATCTGTGTGAACTTGGACTTGTCACTTCATCTCTGCAGGACTCAAATTTCCCATCTGTTAGGGACTGTACTTTGCGGAGGTGTTATGAAGATGATATAATACCTATGAAGGGCTCAGCCAGATTCTAGCACATGGAAGGCAGGCAATAAATGCCAGCTCTGTGTGAGAAGCTGGCCTTTACCTGCAAGGAGAGGAACTCAGAGGCAATAATACAACAGATCACTTGAGTCCAGAGAGCCAGAGTAGTTTCCTTCTACTGTAAAATATGTGACATCCACATTTACCACCCAGCCTGAGTAGAAGAACTCCATGTGCCTTCTCTTGCATAAACACAAGTTCTTGCTTATCCACTGAATTCAAAGCTATATGTATTGTCCTCTCAATACTCTCATACTCAGGCTTCCCATTTCTTCTTCTAAACCTTCTCTCAACGCTGCCAATATCAAGATTTTCTCTCACACCTGTATGTGCCATGTTTACTCCATCCTTTCTTGTTTTCCCAATGGGTCATACAGTCAAAAGTTAGTGCAACATCTCCTTGGGTGCTATCTTTCCCAACAGGTGAACCCCCTGCATCGTCACTCTCTCCAAGGCATTGATTAATGCAGAATGTCCCTTCTTTGCTTCAACGGATTTAGGCTTGCATCTGTGTGCTTTTTCCACATTTTTTCCACCATGCAAGCGGTTATGCTATCCAGAAACAACATTACCATTTGTCTAGATGGTAGATGCCTCAAGGGCAGGAATCATGACGGATGGTTTGTCTTTTCAACAGGTGAAACAGATCCCGATATACACAGAGAATCACCTGTGGAAAAACATCTCTGAGAGGCAGGCAGGGGATGTGCAGGTATTTTCAATGCAGACGTGGATGAGACAAGAATGGCCCATGAATGCTCAATGGCCTAAATCTTAAATCCTCATGCCTTTCACTGCCATCGCTTTGCAGACAAAATATAATCCTACTGGCAGTGGATTGAGGACTGGGAGGGAAGTTTAGCCTGTGCAGTGGTCCTCCTCCTGGGTTGAATTCAGATGCAATTAGGTAACAATCTCAATCAGTGGTCAAAGCCGGAGAAGGAATTTCTCCACATTTGGGAAGCACTTGCGTGCCCTTGGGCAAGTTCCTTAGTCTTTTAACTTCCTCCTCTGTCCAATGGGGCTGATAATAAGAGTATCTACTTTACAAGATTTGTTGTGAGGCTTAAATGACCCGTAAATCAATTAGTCCAGCGCCTGGCACATATTACCCACTTAACAAGTGTTGATGCTGTGCTGCTGCTGCTGCTGATGATGATATTAAGATGACTTACTTTGGAGGCGCCTGAGTGGCTCAGTCGGTTAAGCATCCGACTCTTGGTTTCAGCTCAGGTCATGCTATCAGTGTTAGTGGGTTCGAGCTCCGCATCGTGCAGAGCTTGCTTGGGCTTCCCTCTCTCCCCTTCTCTGTCTCCCCCTCTCCTGCTTGTTCTCTCTCTCTCTCTCTCTTTCTCAAATAAGTAAATAACCTTTAAATAAAACATGACTTGCTTTGAAGAAGATCTTTCTCAGTCTTTTCTACTGAAAATTCCCAATCAGTCCATCATTTCAGCCAGACTACCATTCTGCCAGGCGGATGAGTACATGTTAATCTTAGACTAATTTTTGGAGTGCACATGTAGAATAAACTATCTCCCAGCATGCCTTCAGAGGGATTATTGTCAAGAGGCATTGTGAAATGTGTATCTGATAGGATAGTCGAAACCAATAGCTTCAATAACTCCCAGATACCCCTGCTGCTTGCAGTGATATGGAGCATTGCCTTTCCAGTCTAAGATTGCAAGGCACCGTTCAGGGCAGTGGGCAAACTGACCCAAGCATGTAAGGTCATGCTACCTTAAGCACTCACTAGATTTCTTTCTGGAAAGAACTGAGCGTAATTCAAGCTCTTTTGCCATTTCGGGTAAGATTGAGTTTCCAATAATTCAGTTTAAGGTAGCAGCTCAATGAAGCATGGTCTCAGTCCTTGAGAAATATTCTCTTAGAGGGAAAGTATTCTCTGTCACCTTGGTTTTCTCTTTTTATCTGGTACTGTCTCTACTGTTCATCACTATTTTGTACAAACAGGCTTTTAAAAAAATTTAGTGTTTATTTATTCTCGAGAGACACAGAGAAACAGGAGGTGAGTGGGGGGGTGGTGGTGCGCGAAGAGAGAGGGAGACACAGAATTCAAACAGGCTCCAGGCTCTGAGCTATCAGCACAGAGCCTGATGCGGGGCTCGAACCCATGAACTGTGAGATCATGACCTGAGCTGAAGTCATATGTTTAACCGACTGAGCCACCCAGGTGCCCCATAGAACAGGGTTTTTTTTTTTTTAAATTATATACATAGGCAATAGGAAAAAGCCAAAACTTAAAATCCACAAGCTAATCTCCCTAACACAAGCACTACCACTATTTTGCTCTGTGTTCTCCCTGCAGCTTGCTTTTGCTCTGCGGTAGATTGTTTGCAGGTTGCAACCGTACTGAATCAGGGTGATGTGATAGGAGGTCAACGGGCCGGGAGGTCAGATAACCTGGGTTTATGTCTCGATTTGTCATTCACGAGCTATATCAAATTTTGGCCCACTTTCTTAATCTCTCTTGGCTTCTCTTTCCTCATCCACACAACGAAAGTGAATAATATCTACTTCATAGGGCTGTTGTAATGTTTATGGATGATAATATGTAGAAAGAGGCTCAGCACATAAAAGGAACTTATCCTATGTTAAAAAGAAAACCACAGGCCACAAATGGTGTCATTTAGCTCAAGGCCCTAAACCAGTACATCAAGACTTAATACCTAATTGCAGTTTCAGCCGCCCAGAATGTAACCTTTAACCAGTTACCATGACATTTTCTGGTCAGCACTAGGAATTTTATTGACAGACTCCTTCCAATTCCCTTAGGAAGGTAACCTTGATTAAAACAATGGATTCTTTACTAATAATTTCCTTTTGTCTATTGCCTCTCTACATTTAAATGTTTTCCTTTTCTGTAGCTCTTTGGACTCCCCTCTACTTGCTAGATGGAATGCTGCCTGATACATGAAACAATTCATTTTTTTAATGTTTATTGATTTTTGAGAGAGAGAGAGAGAGAGAGACAGAGCATGAGCAGGGGAGGGGCAGAGAGAGAGGGAGACACAGAATCTGAAGGAGGCTCCAGGCTCTGAGCTGTCAGCACAGAGCCCGATGCAGGGCTCAAACTCACGAACCATGAGATCATGACCTGAGCTGAGGTCAGATGTTTAACCGACTGACCCACCCAGGTGCCTCTTTTTTAAAAACTTTTTGATGTTTTAATTTTTTAACGGATACATGAATCAATTAAGAAAGCCAGCTAGATCTTTAAAATTTACTTGGTTGAATTTTTGTTACTACAATCTTCATGTTTTATCATGTATCTAGTAATTTTTATACAAGGACCTACTGGAGTGCTATGTGCTTTTGTTGCTGTTGATTTGCTCCTTCTCTCACATACCAGCATGTTCTATATCTTGTCGCCTTGCAATCTGTTTTAATACCTGGTCGAGCTGGCTTCTTCTCACTCTTCTTCCCTTCCCCACCATTGCATTATTGCCCATTTATTCTTGTAAATTAATAATCAACCAATAAGATGGTTCAACAACCTAAATGAATATTTAGGCTAGTAATTTAACATTTAGAAACCTTTAATAAATGTAAAGTTCTTTACGTTTCTCTTTTAATTTGTGTGAGATTTGCGGTCAAATGGCAAAGTATTCGGTGTCAGCTCCGAATCTTTTCCAGTGTTCTGCACCTTTAAACTGAGTCTCCGCTCTGGCCATCCAGCTAAAATCCTGGCCTAGTTGGTGGTAGTGGCTGAGCAGGAATATCAGGCTGTTACAGGACATAATCACCCGCCAAGAGTGGCATCCCTATGCTACTACTTACTAACAATTTGATTTTGAACAGTTGTCGCATCTGTAAACTCAGGATAGTAATCCCTCACTCATGAGTTGCCATGAGGGTTAAATGAGATAATTCAGGTAAAGCTCGTGGCACCTACTAAGCGCGCGATAAAAAAATAGCTGATTAAAGACAATGTGTTTTTGTATGTAACTCAGACAGGTAAGGTAACTGAGCCATAGTCACGCAGCTAGCAAAAACAGATCCGGAACCCAAACCTAGATTTGTCTGACACCACAGCCCATGTTCTTCTTATGCATTACACCGTCTCAGTATGACAGGCAAACAACCCATTACATTGCAAAATAAAACTGCCTACTAGGGGCTCAATTAAAAGGTGGCCGATTATAACCAATGTGATAGTATTTAGGATGGAATGTTCCACACTGTCCAAGTCTAAATCCACGGGTTGTCATTCACCATCTGTGTGACCTTAGGCAAGGTCCCTGACTACTCTTCGCCTCAATTTCCTCATCTTTAAAACTGGGACAAAACTGGGCCGCACTCGATAGAGTTGTTGAGAAGATTAAAGAAGTTAATGCTTTTGAGTACTTAGAAAACATCTGCCCCATATTCAGTGCTCAATAAGCATAGGTCTGATTGTTATTACTAATATTATTTCTTTCTTTGTTCTGACTTTCCAGAGAACCTTTTATGTACCAGATTACATGTAGTTTTTTTTTTTTACATAATTATGAAATGTTTTCTACTAAACTGTTAAGTGTGTACCATGCCTTCTCAATTAGATTGAAAACTCCTGGGGGCAGAGGCCGTTTCTTGGGCCTTGACCTTCTCATAACATCTAACACAGTGCTGAGCACAGCGTACTTGCTGAACAAATTCTCAGTGCAAAGGACCATCAGAAGGAATCTTTGGTGTCTTTTAAAATAACGTAGTGTGGCAGCGCCTGGGTGGCTCAGTCGGTTGAGCGTCCGACTTTGGCTCAGGTCGTGATCTCACAGTCTGTGAGTTTGAGCCCCGTGTCGGGCTCTGTGCCGACAGCTCAGAGCCTGGAGCCTCTTTCGGATTCTGTGTCTCCCTCTCTCTCTGACCCTCCCCCGTTCATGCTCTGTCTCTCTCTGTCTCAAAAAAGTAAATAAAGGTTAAAATTTTTTTTTTAAATAATAAAATAAAATAAAATAACGTAGTGTCCTCACCAACTCCCATTGCTCTACAGAGAGCCACATTAAAGCTTTCAGCCCTGACAACAAATGACCAAATCCCTAGGCACTCTGTGGTTTGTTTCACGGGCTGTGCTTCACGATTCTCCAGGATACAGGGCACAGAAGCAGAGAGAATGTAATTGAGAATTCAATCTTCTGCGCACAAAACCTGCAGGGACAGACTCCAACGGCCCGTAACCCAGTACCTGGTACTGGTTCCCTGCCATGTAATTTCAGAAGAGGTCTAAAAAATTATAGAAACACCTCAGGATTTAGGTATACAGGGTGGGGAAGAGTGGAGTTTGTGGGGAGTGGGTAATAGAGAATGGCCTATTTTGGGAAAATAACCTGCAGGGTGTCCTTTTTACAAAGTTTGAGTGGAGGTTTGCAAAATGGTGGAGGCTGCTGCTTCCCAGCAAGCAGAAACTGTGCCATCATCTAAATTCGGGCTCTGGAACTGGGCAGCCTGTGTGTGAATCCTGGCTCTTCCCCTTGATAGTTATGTGACCTTTCCTTTGGAAACAAGAAGCCAAGAATCGGAAAGCAGATGCTGAAGTTAGGAACATAGAGGGTTTTGGCTCAATAGCCCCGATTGCTATGGCCAATGGCTACCTGAGATATGGCAATGTCACCTGCTGTTCTCACTAGAAGCTGCTGGGGAGCCAAGACCTTGAGAAAGCCAAAACAAGTGAGTCCCCCATCACACTTTGTAGCTATGTAGAATGCAGCATTGCCTAATTAAGAAGATTGCCTATAGCTATCAGCATAACAGCAAACCCTGAAGCCTCAGCCAAAAGCAATTTTATCCCTTAGGCCCATCCATGGCCAATACATCTCAGATCAAGCCTCACTTCTTCTCCAGGATCATTCACTGCCACTGTTCTCCAGAGCCTTTCGCTTTCTCACTTACCTATTAATGTTGCACTATATATAATAGTGCTTTTGAAAATTTTGTGGGGGGTGCACACAAAGGAGGGATGGATTACACACACACACACACACACACACACACACACACAGCCTCAAAGTGGACTATTTTTGTGAGTTATTTAAATTGATCACCCACATAAGTCTAAGGAAGCAGACTCATCACTTATCCATCTCACTCTGTACTCATGAGACATATCCAATATTTGAAGTAGGGAAGAAAAGTGTGTTGTTTTAGAACATCACATTTTTATAAAAGTAATTCCGTTGACACTAATGCCAATAAAAACCCTTGGTGGCTCCCTTATTATCTGTTCTCATGGTTTTCAGAGTCACCCATCAAGAGAGTTATTAATACAGAACATGTGTCCACGTGTTGGTTTCTTCATTAACTGAGACAGATTTAATTTTTTTTAACGTTTATTTATTTTTGAGAGATACAGAGACAGAGTGCGAGCAAGGGAGGGGCAGAGAGAGAGGGAGACACAGGATCCGAGGCCGACTCTAGGCTCAGCACAAAGCCCGATGCTGGGCTCAAACTCAAGACCCACAAGATCATGACCTGAGCCAAAGTCGGATGCTTAACAGACTGAGCCACCCAGGCGCCTGGAGAGATTTGAATGGTACAGCCAGAAATAGACTTCAAACTTTCCTTCAGATGGACTCTTCCAGATTATGGCACTTCTGCCAGCCCCATGGGCCTCTTGGTCTAAAGTTAAGAGTTAAAGGAATTAGAAATTATGGGCGCTGACCATCAGCCTAGACCATACCCCAAGAAAGTCATGGCATCTGGCCTGGTCTTTTCCATTTCCCCTCCAATTTAAACAGAGTTCATGGAAGTCTTTCCATTATGGCAATAATTCATTTTATATTTGTATGACGCTTCAAAGTTTATTAAGTGCTTCTGCCGGAGTCCAGCTCCAGCAGGTCCAGGGGTTCCTGAAGGATGAACGGCGTCGGCGAAAAAGTGAAAATAAAACAAAAGCAAAATAAAAAACTAAAATAAAAACAAAAAATAAAAATGGACACAGACAACAGCAGTGTGTTGAACTGGCCGATTTATTGCAGTAAACGTGGCATTATATATGCTAGTGATTTCCTTGTAACATACGTCATCTGTGTTTTTCTAACATTATCTAATTTTGAAAATGTTCCTATGTATAAACAACTTTTAAGAAATAACACGGTGATTTTCCCCTAACTTTCCCGCATACCCTTTGATTATAGATTAATTTCTTACATTATTCCATTATGCATCTGCGTTTATCTATAATCTACAAAGCATTTGCTTTGCTGTTCTCGTGAAAGGCCCTCCATTTCTCAACACCTCAAGTGGAACAGTTACAAGGACATGACCTCGTAACCACATGAGGCCAGAATAATAATGTGTTTGCCTCGGTCCGAGGTGCCAGAAAGGGGCTGAAAAAGCCTTAGAAACCCATGCCTCATACATTCTCAGAGAGACAATGCACCTAGGAACCAATGAACTGACTAGGTTCAGTCATCATCTGGAATGCCTCCGGGGGGCCAGGTGGGCCTAGGGGTTGAAGTCACCTGTGCCCAGAGATACACTCCTTAGTTGCCGGAGTGGGGCTTTCAAATCCATGTCTCTCCTTTACAGGCCCTCTTTGCTGGCAAAGGTATGAGGCTATCCTTCCTGTAAGTAGAGGAGTCTCCTTAGGGGATGGCAAGGACTAAACGTAAGGCTGCACAATTTCTTGCGAACGTTATTTTCTTCCCTAATGGTTCTTTTCCCAGGGGGTCTGCCGAGGGCAATTCCCCAACAGACAATACCCCAGGTAGTTTTAAGGCCAAATTACCTAAAAGCGGGAGTACAAGAGGCTTCGCTGTCCGTGGGCCGCCCTGCAGTCACCAATCCGTCCACGGCCCGGGCCCTGCCACTCAGGCTGGGATAGCTCTGCTTCCAGCATGCTTCCAAATGTATTATTTCATTTTAGACCTTAAAATTCCATGAGGTTGGCAAAGAAACTATTATTAACCCTATTTTATGGATAAGGAAGGTAATACTAAGAGAGGCAAAGCATAGGTCCTAAATGACAGAGCTGAAAGTCAAATTCAGGTTTTCAGATCCTAAGTCCCAGGTTCTTTTCACCTCTTCATCAACAAGACTCCTCTAAGAGTTTTCCTCTCCTCAGAGGGTTATCCTCAATTAGGTGCAAACCTCAATCATCACTCAAATGCTTTCTGGCTTGGCCATTCTCAAGGGGCTGAGTATAGGTACCTCAACCATATTTTATAACTGATTTGACGGTAACTCCTTTACTGTTTCATTTTGCACCACCCGTAATATCATCTCAGCTTTCTAGGACTAGTATTTGTACCATTTCAAGAGAATATTTATGTCCCATATAATGACTCACCAAAAAAATCACCACTCTGGAGAAACCTCTCAATGATCAAATGAAAAAATGTCTCTGTCATGGATGTCAGCCTCTTTTCCCAATTCCCCCAGGGGTTACTCAATGAGCATACACATAAAATGTCCTTGGTGGGTAGAGACAGAGGTTCATGCATGGCATCAGTCACATGGAATCCCCCTTCCCAAGGCTGATTTGGCTACTGTCTCTGCTGAGTACCCACATGCCAACACCAGACGCCTATGCTAAGCCCCCAATAGGGCCATATTTTCCAGAGCGAACAGGTAGCAGGTTGATTACCCTGGATGCCCTCCACTATAGAAGAGGAACCAATTTGTTCTCATTGGAAATGATATTTACTCTGATACAGATTTGCTCTTCCAGCCTGCAAAGCTTCTGCCAGAACCACAACCCATAGACTTAATGAATGTGCTTTTCACAGCCTTGTATCCTTCATAAGCAACGTGTTTTGCAGAGAAAGAAGGAAGGTGATGAACTAATACAAAACTCGCTGATCTTACCACAGACATCATAAACCAGTTATGCTGGATTTATCCAGCTAACCAGTTATCCAGCAGTTACCCTGACAGAGCAGTGCAATTGTTTACTAAAACCCAACAATGGAATCTCCAGGAATCAAGATCTGAAAATTGGAGGTGATATCCTATAGGACATGGAATATGCTCTGAACTAGTGGCCAATAGACAGTGCTGTTTCTGTTATAACCAGTAGTTTTGTAACCAAGGGGGAAAAGTTGGAGTGTCTCTTCTCAATATTAGATCTAATATCCCACTCAAAAAAGTATATGGTTCTCCTGGTTTAGAAGTTTCAGTACTCAAGGGAGATATACCTCTTCTGGACAGACACAACAACGTATCTGCTACCTAGAAGAAAAGACAGCTACCTGGCTATTTTGAGCCATTCACATCACCAGAACAACAGCCAAAATGGGAATTTCCATGCCAGAATATGTGACACAGGGCTGTCACCATAGAGTGAAGGTGGGGAAGAGTATGTCTGGGACACAGAGGATCCTTCAAGGCACCTCTTTCTGCTGCCTTTCTAGTGGTAAATGTTAAAAGGGAATATTTGGACATTCACAAATAGGCAAGAACACCAAGGACCATGATACTTCAGGAATGAAGGGTTAGGTCGTGTCTGGGGTAAAGAAATATGAATATGAAGAAGGTACAAAGGAAATACTGACTGAGTAATAGAGGGAAAATTGCAGAACAAACCATAATATCTATGCATAGTTTCTTCCTTGTGATATATTCCACTTCCTCCCCGCTTTCTTCTCTTTTATATTAGTTAATTTTACATATAGCTTCTAGTTTACAGAATTTCAAGATAGAATTGTGATGGGACCAGATGATAAATGCACATCATCCAAAGATCCTGGACTGAGAGTTGGATGTAGTAATTTATCAGAATTTGAGATGCCACCACTTTGCATGCTTTCATTTATATCAGGAAAAGTTGCATTATATTATATGGAGGCTTTTGTTGTTGTGAAGTATGGGGAAAGGATACATGTTGATAATAGTCAGCCAAAGGACATTAGACATTGTCTTAGAATTAGTTCCCCAGAATGGATTCTTGTGCAAGTGACTTATTAGGAGAATGTTCTCTGGAGAACTCTGTGAGGAAAACAAGATAGGGAAGTGGAGGAAGCCAAACAAGGATGTGTTTTCAGATGAAATCTACTCTTAACCTGTTCCTCCAGGTAGTTCTTGGTGTATATAAATGGCTCTGAAGGGTCTATCCTATCTTGAGACAGAACAGTGGGGATTTGGTACTGCTGCCCCAGTCAGTCATTGGCTGTGATCAGCCTTGGAGGGCAGATATAATCCCCAGGTACCTTCATATGGGATGGCTTCAGTTGCTCAAAGGCAGTCCTACAGAGAAGGTTATAGATGTGAGCCTTTAGCAGCAGTACCCACAGCCGCTGGGGGATGAGCTGAGCAGAGCAGACCAGTAAAAGGGATCCCTGGGGATCTGGGATCTACAACTAGTCTGCTTTTTTGAACACCCTTCCTATGTCTTGTGAATTCCTCACCTTAAAAGTCCCAGATTCCTTGAAGAAACCAGCATTTGCTTTTGAAGCCTCCTTGTTGCTAGAGTATAGGCGCGTGACCTATGCTCCTTCAATCACATGCACCTACTTGGACCTGGAATTGGAATCTAGTGATACAGAAGAGCAGATACTATATGGACTCCATTCTAGCAAATGCAGAGGAAGTTCCATTTAAGTTTTAGAGGCAAGAGTTGCAAAAGTTCTAGGGGCAATGTCTGACGCCCACAGTAAGTGGCATTGGCAGTTGTCAATGCTCTCTAGCCAAAGACCACCAGGAAAATACCTTGTAGATGAACAATTTGGGCTTATCACTCATTGCTACAAGGGAAAATGAACACCACAAGGAGGATATTAGACAGGACTTATTATAGAATTTGCAATTGTTAGGTGATTTGGGGGAAAGTTTAAGGAAGTGGGGCGTCATTCTGGATTGGATGTTGTCAGGAAGCAGCGGTAATTCCATGATTGGATATCTCAATAAATCTTACCTGAAGAAGGGCAGCTAAACCAAAGCTAAAGTTTTAATTGGCAAAGAAAGAGCAGTCATTCATATTAACCAGGATAAAGGGATGTCTGGTCTTCTCTATGATGTGGGCAATGTTTACATATATGTCTTGATCTATCACATTACAGAGTGACCCTGACTGATGTTGCTGTTTTGTGAAATTGTTTATCTTCAACAGAAGAACACCTAAGGCCTAGCCATGAGGGCCAGACCATCTAGCAATACCAAGTCTTGGGTGATAGCACCAGGCCAGCTCCCTCATGTCCAGCTCTGCCTTTCTCTTTCTCATAGCTCAAGTTGTGGCCTTGTGTCCAGCAATAGTGTCAGTCATGTTTCTACTTTTGCCTTGCGATTTTGAGTATTATATTTTATTGCATTCCCTCCAAGTTGGTTCTCTGGCTTTCTCATGGATTGTATAAGATCCTAACAAGCATCATATAATTTTCTTTCTGCCTAAACTAGTCAGATTTGGGTTTTGATTCTTTACAACTAAAAATCTTAACTGATATGCAGAGCCTCTACCCATATAACCCAGACCCCAAACCTACATACATTGGCACATCCCATTTGCTTCTAAAAGAAACATGACTGGCTAAGGAATTCCTGAATCATTTGAAAGAGTGAATTATCTTCATGACTCCTTTTATATTGATGCAGTGTCGTATTTGAGGTTTAGGTCGTATTTGCTAGAATCTGCAGGGAATCTGACAGCCAGATCTTGAGGGATCCTGTATTTCTGTGGGGAAGACTCAGACTCATCTTTTATTCTATCAGCTACAGACCCCCTCACTTACCCTTATGACCAACAAGACATAAAAATGGCTAGGAAATGAGACCCTGCATAATCAAGTGCAAGACTACAAACTTAGATAACAAGAGAAGGAGATTTTATTATAAGCAATGGTTGGAAAGGCTTTATGAAGGGTGGAACAGAAGGGAGACCTTGAATAAAAAGTAGGCTTTGACTGAGAAGCAATAAGGGAGGGCACCCAAATGGCAATGCTTAGCTCTCCCTTCTAGTTTTGACCTTTGACTGCTAGTGACCCCAGGCTCATTGTTTGTAGTGACCTCAGTGGGGCAATGGGACGTGGTCTTAATCCATGTCATTGACTCCAAATCACAGAATTCTGCACTGGATCTTTCCTTCCTAGAACATAGGTTTCATAAAAGCTAGAACTTTTTTTCCTTTTCATGTTTTGTATCAATAGCTCCTTAAATAGTGGTTGACACAGAGGAGACCCACATTAAATGTTGAATAAATGGCTGAACGAATGAGTGGATGAATAAATAAATGAATCATTCCCAAAATCTCTCTTTATGGTAAGACACACACACACACACACACACACACACACACACCTCCCTAGGTAGCTTCACCAATTTATTTTTTTGTTGTTCTGTCTCTTCCAAAAACATTCTACTGTTCATCAACCTTTTATGAATAGCTTCATTTCTTAGGGTCTCAGCTTGCTGCTGACAAGTTTTTCTGTATCTTCAGCTGAACTCTTATTGTGCAACTAGCCCAAGAGACACTGAATACAGCTCTGTATTCTAGGCCAATCACACTCAGCTGGACTGAGGTATTAATTAGGACACAGACAGGAAGTATTCTATCCGGAGTTCTGCAGCTAAAGAGGCAGGTTTCATCTGAGTTAGGAACTGTTTCCAGGGACAAGAGAGGAGATACACATAGTTCAGTTTAATAGAATCAAGCTTGATTCTATAGTCAATAGACAATCTTACCTCCAGTTTTTGAGAAGAAAAATCCTCCTCTTTACTTTCAAGAACTGTCAGGCATAATTTACTCTTACAGTAATAACTGATCATTAGTTTTCCTTGAAGCTGCCTACATTTATCTAGAAAGTTTTACATGAGTACACTTACTTGGGTGCCTCTCATCCTGTCCAGAACATAGACACCCAGACTCTCCACCTTATATCTCTAACTCTCCAGATCTCTTGCAAGGTCTTGTTGAAATAGTTTTGAAAGCAAAAAGGGCATTATTTGTAACTGTGCCCTGGGGTTTTAGTGATGCCTAGAGAACCCAGAGAACTGATTATGTTACAGGACACAAGGAAGAAATTAGAAAATATAGAAAAATAATTAGGGGCTGGAAAGAAGGTTACCAGAAGAAAGGCGGGGAAAAGAAAAACAAACTTCCCACCTCACAATTTTGTTTAGGGCCATTACTGGACCTTGCCCTCCAAGGATTTGGAGGAAAATCCAAACTGGAAAAAGATAAAAGTTCCTGGCTCTGCTGTGTGACCTTAGTCATGTCACTTAAAATCTCTGTACTTCAGTTTCTTCATCTTAAAATGAAAATAATAAAAGTACCTACTTTTATTAAAGTTAACATATGTAAAAGCACACAATAGTGTATGGCCCAAACTAAGTGCTATATAAGTGATAGAATTGTTGTTTTTATTTTTATAATTATTATTATCAATTGAGAGTATTTGAAATCTTTCACACCATTCCTCTCTACTCCTTAGAGCTATGAGCTTTGAGAAGCATTCCTATACTGATTTGCTTCTTTGCATAGACACACAAGTGCCGGGAATTTGAGAATCTGGAATTGGAGAAGAGGTAAGGTACAGGACCAAAGATCTAGGGAAGGACTCCAGGCTCCAGAAGTACTAGGGAACAGTGGCTATAAATTGTCTATAATATTAGGTGATGGTTTCATAAAGTATATTTTTTTAGATAAATACCTGTCTCCATTTATCTGTTAAAAATTCCCTAACTCAGACAAGTCAAATTAGAATTCTGGGAGTGGGACCTATAAATCTACATTTTAAAAAATCTGTTTTTAGAGAAAGAGAGAGAGACTGCAAGTGGGGAAGGGGTAGAGAGAGAGAGAGGGAGAGAGAACCCCAAAGAGGCTCTGCACTTACAGTGCAAAGCACAAGGCAGGGCGCGATCTCACAAACCCTGAGATCATGACCTGAGCTTAAATCAAGAGTGGGATGCTTAACCAACTGAGCCACCCAGGCAACCCCAGAAATCTACATATTTAACAAAGTTCCCAGATTGGTTTGCCAGATTTAAAAAATAAAAATATAGGGTAGTAGGAGGACCTTATGGTTGCCTCATCCCTTCAACACAGCTAGATAAATATCAAATCATTCTGACCACCCAGGAAATCGATCTGAAGACTGAGAGAACTTACTGAACAACCAGAGGGAAAAAATAGGCCATATCATGGAAGGTAGGAAATGCAGAGATGTGATTTGGGGGAGAAAAGAATCACTGGTGCTGTGGTGGGGAGGGACTCCTGGTCAGCAAGACAGGAGAGAGAGAGAGAGAGAGAGAGAGAGAGAGAGAGAGAGAGAGAGAGAGAGAAAGGACAGGGTGCAGGGCATTGCACAAGAAAAGAAAAATACTTCCTCCAAACCATTGATAGCTAAAATGAGAGGGGCTGATAATCTCAAGTTTTTAGAATGAGTGGAGTTCAAAGTCTAAAGTATTAGAAATCCTCACCATCGCTGGAGTGGAGGCTGGCAGATGTAGATGTGCTCCTGTGGAGAAGGAGGGCAGAGACCTAGGAGTGGATAATGTGGTCTGAGGATCCCTTGGGTTGCACTGGGAAAGAGAGTTCCCCTTCTTGGAGTGCATTTGAGAGAGATGGAACTGCCTCACAGGGGACAAAAGAGCTAGTGGGCACCATTGAGCTGCCCCATTCATTAGCATAAGAGCAGAGGCACGTGCTGAAGGCAGCTAACTTGGATGCTGGCTTTTTGCTGCACTTTACCATAAACCCCAAACCCCTACATAATCATGCATCTGCCCTCCTGGGACAAACTGGCACCAGCCAAAGTGCTGTGAGACCCTCCACAAGAGGATCAGTGAAGGTTGGTGCCATGCCAGGTCCCTAAAATTTGGAGCTTTGGACTCAAGCTGGTGCACCTGAGATAAAATACAGGAACACTGTGCCACTGGGTGGCAAAAGACAGCTCGGATACAGTCAGAGTCAATGCAGGTTTCTGAGGGAAGCCTGGGATAAATGAGTGAAGATTGTTTGCTCTTCCATGAGGGCTTCCTAAACAGTGGTGGGCACAAATTCTCCTCTTCAGGGATGAGAGAGCCTGCTGATGCAATTTTTACCCCTGCCATCAGCACTGGCAGATTTCAGAGAGCAGCATACTGCCCACAGTGGAGGCTTGAGTTGGTTACACAAAGCTCCACCTCCCTGTGCTCTACAGGTGCATTTTTACTAGGGGAAGTGTGCCTGAGAGTCAGAGCAGCAGCAGGCCCCTCCCCTTGAACACCAGCACAGACCCTTCACACCTTCCAAGTCTACTGACCACAAAGTACTGCAAAGCTTCAGTTCTAAGGGAAATAGGATCTAGCCTCTTTTAACAAGCAGATCAAAATACACCTAGTTAAAACTTGCCACACTCTGGACAAGGTCCAAACACTCCCCACTGGAGGCAAGGAAAAACTCTTCGGAGGACTGACTTGAGGGACAGAGCAGCCAAAACACAACAGCAGAGTGCACATAGCACACGCCAGAAACATGGCCTGAAGCACCAGGCCTTGGACAGTGTATGACTTCTTCTCAATATAGCCATTACTCTCAAGAGCAGGAAACATAACAGGTTTTCCTACCATACAGAAGACAGAGACTTAGACAAAATGCCAAGAAGGAGGAATACATCCCAAAAGACAGAAAAAGAGATCATAGCCAGGAATCTAGTCAAAAAAGATGCAAGTAATATGCCTGAATCAGAATTTAAAACAACAATCATAAGGATATTAGCTGGGATAGAGGAAAACATAGAAGACACCGGGGAGTCACTTACCACAAAGATAAAAGACCTAAACATAAGTCAGACCAAAATGAAAAAAATGCTATAACCGAGACGCAGTGTCAACCAGATGTAATGATCACAAAGATGGAAGAAGGAGAAGAATGAATAAATGATATAGAATGTAAAATTATGGAAAATAATGAAGGTGAGAAGAGGAAGGAAAGAAAAATATTGGATCACGAATGTGGACTTAGGGAATTTGGCAACCCTATAAAGCATAATAGCATTGATATCATAGGAGTCCCAGGAGAAGAACAGAAGGAAAAGGTTTATTTAGCAAATTATATCAGAAAACGTACCTAATCTTGGGAAGGAAACAGACATCCAAATCCAAGAGGCACAGAGAATTCGCATCGAAATCAACAAAATCAGGCCAACACCAAGATATATGGTAGTAAAACTTGCAAAATACAGAGATAAGGAAAGAATACTGAAATCAGCAAGGGAAAAGAAATCTCTAACCTACAGGAGAAGACAAGGTAAGCAGCAGATCTCTGAACAGAAACTTGGCAGGCCAGAAGGGAGTGGCATTATATATTCAACATACTGAATGAGAAAGATATGCAGCCAAGAATATTCTATCCAGCAAGGCTGTTATTCAGAATAGAAGCAGAGATCAAGAGTTTCCCAGATAAAAACTGAAGTAGTTCATGACCACTAAACCAGCCCTGCAAGAAATATTAAAGGGGACTCTTTGAATGGGAAAGAAAGACCAAAAGCAACAAAGACTAGAAAGGAACAGAGAAAATCTCCAGAAACACTGACTATACAGGTAACATAATGGCACTAAATTCATATCTATCAATAATCACTCTGAATGTAAATGGATTAAATGTTCCAATAAAAAGACATAGGGTATCAGAATGTATAAAAAAAATCAAGACCCAACCACATGTTGTCTACAAGAGACTCATGTTAGACCTAAAGACACCTGCAGATTGAAAGTGAGGTGATGGAGAACCATTTATCATGGTAATGGACATCAAAAGAAGGCTGGAGTAGCCATACTTATATCGTAAAAACTAGATTTTAAAACAAAGACTGTAACAAGAGATAAGGAAGGGCACTATACCGTTAGAAAAGGGTCTAATACAAAGATCTAACAATTATAAATATTTATGCCCCCGACTTGGCGAAACCCAAATATATAGATTGATTAATAACAAAATAAAGAAACTCACTGATAACAATACAATAATAGTAGGGGACTTAAACACCCTGCATATAGCAATGGACAGATCATCTAAGCAGAAAATCAATGAGGAAACAATGGCTTTGAATGACACACTGGACCAGATGGAATTAACAGATATATTCAGAACATTTAATCCTAAAACAACAAGAATGCTTTTTGAGTATACATGGCACATTCACCAGAATAGATCACACACTGGGTCACAAATCAAGCCTCAAGAAGTACAGAAAAGATTGAGATCATACCATGCATATTTTCATCTTTTTAATATGAAATTTATTGTCAGATTGGTTTCCATACAACACCCATTGCTCAGCCCAACAGGTGCCCTCCTCAATGCCCATCAACCACTTTCCCCTCCCCCCCCACCCCCCATCAACCCTCAGTTTATTCTCAGTACTTAATAGTCTCTTATGGTTTGCCTCCTTCCTGCTCTGTAACTTTTTTACCCCTTCCCTACCCCCATGGTCTTCTATTAAGTTTCTTAGGATCCACATATGAGTGAAAACATATGGTATCTGTCTTTCTCTGCCTGACTTATTTCACTTAGCATAACACTCTCCAGTTCCATCCACGTTGCTACAAAAAGTCAGATTTCATTCCTTCTCATTGCCAAGCAGTATTCCATTGTATATATAAACCACATCTTCCTTATCCATTCATCAGTTGATGGACATTTAGGCCCTTTCCATGATTTGGCTATTGTTGAGAGTGCTGCTATAAACATTGGGGTACACGTGCCCCTATGCATCAGCACTCCTGTATCCCTTGGGTCAATTCCTAGCAGTGCTATTGCTGGGTCACAGGGTAGATCTATTTTTAATTTTGTGAGGAACCTCCACACTGTTTTCCAGAGTGGCTGTACCAGTTTGCATTCCCACCAACAGTGCAAGACGGTTCGTTTCTCTATATACTCTTTAGCATCTATAGTCTCCTGATTTGTTCGTTTTAGCCACTCTGACCGGCATGAGGTGGTATCTCAGTGTGGTTTCGATTTGTATTTCCTTGATGAGGAGTAACGTTCAGCATCTTTTCATGTGCCTGTTGGCCATCTGGATGTCTTCCTTAGAGAAGTGTCTATTCATGTCTTCTGCCCATTTCTTCATTGGATTATTTGTTTTTTGGGAGTGTGGAGTTTGGTGAGTTCTTTATAGGTTTTGGATATTAGCCCTTTATCTGATATGTCATATCTTTCTCCATTTTGTTGGTTGCCTTTTAGTTTTGTTGATTGTTTCCTTTGAAGTGCAGAACCTTTTTATCTTGATGAGGTCCCAATAGTTCATTTTTGCTTTTAATTCCCTTGCCTTTGGAGATGCGTCAAGTAAGAATATGTTGCGGCTGAGGTCAGAGAGGTTTTTCCCTGCTTTCTCCTCTAGGGTTTTGACGGTTTCCTGTCTCACATTCAGGTCCTTCATCCATTTTGAGTTTATTTTTGTGAATGGTGTAAGTGGTCAAGTTTCCTTCTTCTGCATGTTGCTGTCCAATTCTCCCAGCACCATTTGTTAAAAAGACTGTCTTTTTTCCATTGGATACTCTTTCCTGCTTCGTCAAAGATTAGTTGGCCATACTTTTGTGGGTCCAATTCTGGGTTCTCTATTCTATTCCATTGGTCTATGTGTCTGTTTTTGTGCCAATACCATGCTGTCTTGATGATTACAGCTTTGTAGTAGAGGCTAAAGTCTGGGATCGTGATGCTTCCTGCTTTGGTTTTCTTCTTCAATATTACTTTGGCTATTTGGGGCCTTTTGTGGTTCCATACAAATTTTAGGATTGTTTGTTCTAGCTTCGAGAAGAATGCTGGTGCAATTTTTATTGGGATTGCATTGAATGTGTAGATAGCTTTGGGGAGTATTGAGATTTTAACAATATGTATTCTTCCAATCCATGAGCATGGAATATTTTTTTCATTTCTTTGTATCTTCTTCAATTTCCTTCATAAGCTTTCTATAGTTTTCAGCATACAGATCTTTTTCATCTTTGGTTAGGTTTATTCCTAGGTATTTTATGACTCTTGGTGCAGTTGTGAATGGGATCAGTTTCTTTATTTGTCTTTCTGTAGCCTCATTATTAGTGTATAAGAATGCAACTGATTTCTGTACATTAATTTTGTATCCTGCGACTTTGCTGAATTCATGTATCAGTTTTTTGATGGAGTCTATTGGGTTTTCCATGTATAATATCATGTCATCTGCAAAAGGTGAAAGCTTGACTTCGTCTTTGCCAATTTTGATGCCTTTGATTTCCATTTGTTGTCTGACTGCTGATGCTAGAAATTCCAACACTATGTTAAACAACAACGGTGAGAGTGGACATCCCTGTCATGTTCCTGATCTCAGGGGGAAAGCTCTCAGTTTTTCCCCATTGAGGATGGTATTACCTGTGGGGTTTTCATAAATGGCTTTTATGATGTTTAAGTATGTTCCTTCTATCCCAACTTTCTCGAGGGTTTTTATTAAGAAAGGATGCTGAATTTTGTCAAATGCTTTTTCTGCATTGATTGACAGGATCATATGGTTCTTATCTTTTCTTTTCTTAATGTGATGTATCACATTGATTGATTTGCGAATATTGAACCAGCCCTGCAGCCCAGGAATGAATCCCACTTGATCATGATGAGTAATTCTTTTTATATGCTATTGAGGTCGATTTGCTAGTATCTTGCTGAGAATTTGTGCATCCATATTCATCAGGGATATTGGCCTGTAGTTCTTTTTTTTTGCTGGGTCTCTATCCCATTTGGGAATCAAAGTAATACCGGCTTCTTAGAATGAGTCTGGAAGTTTTCCTTCCCTTTCTATTTTTTGGAACAGCTTGAGAAGGATAGGTATTACCTCTGCTTTAAATGTCTGGTAGAATTCCCCAGGGAAGCCATCTGGTCCTGGACTCTTATTTTTGGGAGATTTTTGATAACTGATTCAATTTCTTCACTGGTTATGGGTCTGTTCAAATTTTCTATTTCTTCCTGTTTGAGTTTTGGAAGTGTGTGGGTCCTCAGGAATTTGTCCGTTTCTTCCAGGTTGTCCAGTTTGTTGGCGTATAATTTTTCATAGTATTCCTTGATAATTGCTTGTATTTCTGAGGGATTGGTTGTAATAATTCCATTTTCATTCATGATTTTATCTATTTGGGTCCTCTCCCTTTTCTTTTTGAGAAGCCTGGCTAGAGGTTTATCAATTTTGTTTATTTTTTCAAAAAACCAACTCTTGGTTTCGTTGATCTGCTCTACAGTTTTTTTAGATTCTATATTGTTTATTTCTGCTCTGATCTTTATTATTTCTCTTCTTCTGCTGGCTTTGGGGTGTCTTTGCTGCTCTGCTTCTATTTCCTTTAGGTGTGCTGTTAGATTTTGTATTTGGGATTTTTCTTGTTTCTTGAGATAGGCCTGGATTGCAATGTATTTTCCTCTCAGGACTGCCTTCACAGCATCCCAAAGCGTTTGGATTGTTGTATTTTCATTTTCGCTTGTTTCCATATATTTTTTAAATTTATCCTCTAAATGCTGGTTGACCCATTCATTCTTTAGTAGAGTGTTCTTTAACCTCCATGCTTTTGGAGGTTTTCCAGACTTTTTCCTGTGGTTGATTTCAAGTTCATAGCATTGTGGTCTGAAAGTGTTCATGGTATGATCTCAATTCTTTTAGACTTATTAAGGGCTGTTTTGTGACCCAGTATGTGATCTATCTTGGAGAATGTTCCATGTGCACTCGATAAGTATATTCTGTTGCTTTGGGATGCAGAGTTCATTAGAGTCATTGGGATGTCTGTAGGTTTCATGCTTGTAGTGATGTCTCTGGTACTTTGTGGTCCTTGCAATATTTCACTCGCAGAATCCCCCTTAGGATCTCTTGTAGGGCTGGTTTAGTGGTGATGAATTCCTTCAGTTTTTATTTGTTTGGGAAAACCTTTATCTCCTATTCTGAATGACAGACTTGCTGGGTTAAAGATTCTTGGCTGCATATTTTTTTCTGTTCATCACATTGAAGATTTCCTGCCATTCCTTTCTGGCCTGCCAAGTTTCAGTAGATAGGTCTGCTACTACCCTTATGTGTATACCTTTGTATGTTAAGGCCCGTTTATCCCTAGCTGCTTTCAGAATTCTCTCTTTATCCTTGTATTTTGCCAGTTTTACTATATGTCATGCATAAAATCGATTCAAGTTACGTCTGAAGGGAGTTCTCTGTGCCTCTTGAATTTCAATGCCTGTTTCCTTCCCCAGATCAGGGAATTTCTCAGCTATGATTTGTTCAAGTACGCCTTCAGCCCCTTGCTCTCTCTCTTCTTCTTCTGGATTTCCTATGATATGGATATTGTTCTGTTTGATTGCATCACTTAGTTCTCTAATTCTCCCCTCATACT
This sequence comes from Neofelis nebulosa, assembly GCF_028018385.1. Classification (NCBI taxonomy): domain Eukaryota; kingdom Metazoa; phylum Chordata; class Mammalia; order Carnivora; family Felidae; genus Neofelis; species Neofelis nebulosa. The sequence goes on from NC_080800.1 coordinate 92,376,887, forward strand.
CCTGGATTTTTTTATGTCTCTTTTTCTCAGCTTCCTCTTTTTCCATAATTTTATCTTCTAATTCACCTATCCTCTCCTCTGCCTCTTCAATCCGAGCTGTGGTCGCCTCCTTTTTATCTTGCTGCTCATTTATAGCATTTTTTAGCTCCTCCTGACTGTTTCTTAGTCCCTTGATCTCTGTAGCAACAGATTCTCTGCTGTCCTCTATGCTTTCTCCAAGCCCAGCGATTAATTTCATGACTATTATTCTAAATTATTGTTCCATTATATTGCTTAAAGTGGTTTTGATCAATTCGTTTGCTGTCGCTACTTCCTGAAATTTCTTTTGAGAATTCTTCTGTTTCATCATTTTGGCCAGTTTTCTGTCCCTTATGCGTTTTAAAAGCTTGTGTGCTCTGCACCTGCAAGCACTGCTTTATTAAAGGAAGGTCGTACACTGTCCAGGGCCTGGCCCTTCAGGAGGTGTTTTCTCAGGGATTGTTACTTGTTCTCTGTTGTTGACTTTGGTTATTTTATTACCCTACTCATAGTAATATTTTGGACCCTCCACTGGGTGTGCTTTGATTTGTTCCTTGGAGTAGCCCTGTAAAGGAAAACAGGTAGACTAAAAACAAAAAACCCAAAAACACGGACTACAAGTAAAAAGAGGGTGGAGGCGGTGCTGATGGAAGAGCACTTACAAAGAGAGAAATGACAGGAGCGGGGGGGGGGGTGGATAAACGTTGATTAGGCAGAGAGACTAAAAGGCTTAATCCAGAGAGAAAGAAAGGAAAATAGAGAAGGAGGTGGGGAAAAAGAAACCAAGATAAAATTACCCAGACAGAGAAACTATATGGCTTGATTATTCTGAGAGAGGAAGGAGTGTAAAGAAGGAGGTGTAGAACATGTATCAAGACAATGGACGAAAGATGTCTGTTTAGACAGACCAATAACCAGAGTAACCAGCCTAGGGGAGGGAAGAGATAAGGAGGAGAAATGGGGGGTGGGGGGAGAATATATCTATATATCCAGAATTGACCTAGAGTTAATCCAGGCAATGCTGCATCGCTTGTAGGTAGTAGCTGTCTGCAGGGTCTGTGCCACTCCAGTGGATGAGCAGTTACCAGTACAAAGGGGCGTGGTTTGGTGTAATCTGAGCCCACCTCCACTATGGGCCCCGGGAGTGATCCTCGAGGCTCCACCTTGGTGGTGGTGGTGGTGGTGATGGCGGCAGGGGTTGGGGGGGTGGGGGGTGGGAAGTGGTGATCCCCAGTCTCTTCTCCACCGAGCCAGATGGGTGAACTCAGTTTGAGTCATCCTCACTGTGCTGCGGGCCCAGACGGGGTGATCCTTCTGGCTCCACCAACTCCCCTGACCCTGCGCTTGGCTAGGATTTGAAGTGCAGCTCCGTGCACTTTGGTGCTGGGGAAGCGCCTCTGCGGGTGGCGATTTGTGGTCCAGGCTGGCTTTGTGCCTCCGCACTTCAGGGAGGACCGACTTCTGTGAACTGAGCCGGCTGCCCTCGCCGGGGCAAGCCCCCTGGGGTGGCAGACGCAGGCAGGCTTTGTCTTTTCCCACAGCACTCCAGGGAAACGGCTGCCTTTTCCTCCTGCAGATTGCACCTTCAGCCCAGGCATTGTGCCCCAAGGGTGGTGGACGCAGGCAAGTTCTGTGTATCACGCAGCCCTCCAAAGAGGGAACCACTTTCTCCAGCTGCGGACTGAGCCTCTGACCTACCACCGCAAGGAGGGCTGGCTCCCCTCCTCCCCAGGTGTGCAAACAGGGAGCCGGCCCCAGTCCGAAGAGCCCCACAGTTAGAGATCGGATCCCTCTCAGTCTCAGTCGGTGGTCTTTCTCCTGTACCCATACAGTCCAGTCCTACACTTCTCTAGCTGCTCTCTCTCTTCCCTTTGTCTCTCCACAGAAGGGGGTCCCTCCCTTCTGTGCCCACGTGGCCTTTTTTTTTTATCTCCCCCACTTTGCAGTTACCCACCTATCTTTTTTCCAGCTTTCCCATTTTCTTCCTAGTAGATTCAGTCTCTTTTCCTCCCAGGCTCTGGTGTTCAAAGTCCTCTGGCTTCTACACTTCTTTGTTTGAGAGACACGGGGAGGTATGCATCCCCCACCCCCCACCCCCACTTCTCTGCCATGTTGTCCACCTCAAACCCTACCATGCATATTTTCAGACCACAATGTTAGGAAACTTGAAGTTAACCACAAGAAAAAAATTGGAAAGACCACAAATACATGGAGGTGAAAGACCATCTTAATAAAGAATGAATGGGTTGGCAGGGAAATTAAAGCAGAAATAAAAAAAATACACGGAAGCAACTGAAAATGACAACACAATAGTCAAAAACCTTTGGGATGCCGCAAAAGCAGTCATAAGATGGACGTCTATTGCAATAATGTCATGCTTCAGGAAGTAAGAAGTATCTCAAATACACAACCTAGCCTCACACGTGAAGAATTTATAAAAGGACCACTGAATAAAGCCTAAAGGCAACAGAAGAAGAGAAATAATAAAGATTAGAGCAGAAATAAATGACATAGAAGCAAACAAAAAATTCAGTAGAGCAGATCAATGAAACTAGGAGGTGGTTCCTTGAAAGAATTAATAAAATTGATAAACCTCTATACTGACTTATGAAGAAGAAAAGAGAAAGGACCCAAATAAATAAAATCATGAATGAGAGAGGAGAGACCACAATCAACACTACAGAAATACAAACAACTATAAGAGAATACTATGAAATATTATATGCCAACAAATTGGTCATTCTAAACGAAATGGATAATTCCTAGAAACGTAGAAACTACCAAAACTCAAACCAAAAGAAGTAGAAAATTTGAACAGACCCATAACCAGCAAAGAAATTGAATTAGTAATCAAAAAGCTTCCAACAAAAAAAGGTCCAGAGTCAGATGGCTTCCCGGGGAATTCTCCCAAACATTTAAAGAAGAGTTAATACCTATTCTTCTCAAACCCCCCCCAAAAAATGGAAATGGAAGGAAAACGTTCCAATTCAGTCTATGAGGCCAGCATTACCTTGAGCCCAAAACCTGACAAAGTCCCCACTAAAAGGAAAAATTCATCAAGCCAATATCCCTGATGAGCATGGATGCAAAAATGCTCAACAAGATACTAGGAAATTTAATCCAACACTACATTAAAGAATCATTCACCACAATCAAGTGGGATTTCTTCCTGGGCTGCAGGGGTGGTTCAATATTCATAAATCAATCAACGTAATACACCAAATTAGTAACAGAAAGTATAAGAGCCGTATGATCTTCTCAGTACATTAAGAAAAAGTATTTGACACAGTACAACATCCATTCTCAATAAAAGCGCCCAAAAAAGTAAGGATTTAGGGAATAGACCTCAACATCATGAAGGCCATACAAGAAAGACACACAGCTAATATCCTCTATGGCGAAAACCTGAGAGCTTTTCCTCTAGAGTCAGGAACAAGATAGGGATATCCATTCTCGCCACTGTTATTTAACATAGTACTGGAAATCCTAGCATCAGCAATCAGACAACAAAAAGAAATAAAAGGCAACAAAATTGGTGAGGAAGGAGTCAAATGTCACTATTCACAGATGACATGATATTCTTTTCTTATATTTAATTTATTTTTTAAATTTACATCCACGTTAGTTAGCATATAGTGCAACAATGATTTCAGGATTAGATTCCTTAATGCCCCTTATCCATTTAGCCCATCCCCCCTCCCACAGCCCCTCCAGTAACCCTTTGTTTGTTCTCCATATTTAAGAGTCTCTTATGTTTTGTCCCCCTCCCTGTTTTTATATTATTTTGCTTCCTTTCCCTTATGTTCATCTGTTTTGTATCTTAAAGTCCTCATATGAGTGAAGTCATATGAAATTTGTCTTTTTCTGACTGGCTAATTTCGCTTAGCATAATATCCTCTAGTTCCATCCATGTAGTTGGAAATGGCAAGATTTCATTCTTTTTGATTGCTGAGTAATACTCCACTATATATATATATATATATATATATATATATATATATATATATACCACATCTTCTTTATCCATTAATCCATTGATAGACATTTGGGCTCTTTCCATACTTTGGCTATTGTTTTTTTAAGATAGTAATTTTATTTATTTTTTTAATATAATTTACTGTCAAATTGGTTTCCATACAACACCCAGTGCTCATCCCAACAAGTGCCTTCCTCAATGCCCATCACCCATTTCCCCCTCTCCTCCACCCCCATCAACCCTTAGTTCTCAGTATTTGAAACTCTCTTATGATTGCCTCTCTCTCTCCGTAACTTTTTTTCCCCTTCCCCTTCCCCATGGTCTTCTGTTAAGTTTCTCAAGATCCACATATGAGTGAAAACATAGGATAGCTGTCTTTCTCTGACTGACTTATTTCACTTATCATGATGCTTTCCAGTTCCATCCACATTGCTGCAAATGGCCAGATTTCATTCTTTCTCATTGCCAAGTAGTATTCCATTGTATATATAAACCACATCTTTTTTATCCATTCATCAATCAATGGACATTTGGGCTCTTTACATACTTTGGCTATTGTTGATAGTGCTGCTAAAACATTGGGGTCCATGCACCCCTTTGAAAGAGCATACCTGTATCTCTTGGATAAATGCCTATTAGTGCAATTGCTGGGTCATAGGGTAGTTCTATTTCAATTTTTTGAGGAATCTCCATACTGTTTTCCAGAGTGGCTGCACCAGTTTGTATTCCCACCAACAGTGTAAGAAGGTTCCCTTTTCTCTGCATCGTTGCCAACATCTGTTGTTGCCTGAGTTATTAACGTTAGCCATTCTGACGGGTGTGAGGTGGTATCTCATTGTGGTTTTGATTTGCATTTCCCTGATGATGAGTGATGTTGAGCATTTTTTCTTGTGTAGGTTAGCCATCTGAATGTCTTCTTTGGAGAAGTGTCTATTCATGTCTTTTGCCCATTTCTTCACTGGATTATTTGTCTTTTGGGTGTTGAGTTTGATAAGCTCTTTGTAGATTTTGGACACTAATCTTTTATCTGATATGTCATTTGCAAATATCTTCTCCCATTCCGTTAGTTGCCTTTTAGTTTTTCTGATTGTTTCCTTCACCATGCAGATGGTTTTTATTTTGATGAGGTCCCAATAGTTCATTTTTGCTTTTGTTTCTCTTGCCTCCGGAGGTGTGTTGAGTAAGAAGATGCTGTGGCTGAGGTCAAAGTTTTTTGCTTGCTTTCTCCTGAAGGATTTTGATGGCTTTCTGTCTTACATTTAGGTCTTTCACCCATTTTGAGTTTATTTTTGTGTATGGTGTAAGAAAATGGTCCAGGTTCATTTTTCTGCATGTCGCTGTCCAGTTTTCCCAGCACCACTTGCTGAAGAGACTATATTTATTCCATTGAATATTCTTTGCTGCTTTGTCAAAGATTAGTTGGCCATATGTTTGTGGGTCCATTTCTGGGTTCTCTACTCTGTTCCATTGATCTGAGTGTCCGTTCTTGTGCCAGTACCGTACTGTCTTGATAATTACAGCTTTGTAATACAGCTTGAAGTCTGGGATTGTGATGCCTCACGCTTTGGTTTTGTTTTTCAGGATTTCTTTGGCTATTTGGGGTCTTTTCTGGTTCCATACAAATTTTAAGAGTGTTTGCTCTAGCTCTGTGAAGAATGCTGGTGTTATTTTGATAGGTATTGCATTCAATATGTAGATTTCTATGGGTAGTATTGACATTTTAACAATATTTGTTCTTCCTATCCAGGAGCATGGAATCTTTTTCCATTTTTTGTGTCTTCTTCAATTTCTTTCATAAGCTTTCTATAGTTTTCAGTGTATAGATTTTTCACCTCTTTGGTTAGATTTATTCCTAGGTATTGTATGTTTATTGGTGAAATTGTAAATGGGATCTATTCTTGGATTTCTCTTTCTGTTGCTTCATTATTGGTGTATAGGAATGCAACTGATTTCTGTGCATTGATTTTATATCCTGTCACTATGCTGAATTCATGGATCAGTTCTAGCAGTTTTTTGGTGGAGTATTTTGGGTTTTCCGCATAGAGTATCATGTCATCTGCAAAGAGTGAAAGGTTGACCTCCTCCTGGCCAATTTCGATGCCATTTATTTCTTTGTGTTGTCTGATTGCTGAGGCTAAGACTTCCAATACTACGTTGAATAAGAGTGGTGAGAGTGGAAATCCCTGTCTTGTTTCTCACCTGAGGGTGAAAGCTCTCAGTTTTTCCCCATTGAGGATGATATTAGCTTTGGATCTTTCATATATGGCTTTCATGATCTCGAGGTATGATCCTTCTATCCCTACTTTCTTAAGAATTTTTATCAAGAAAGGATGCTATATTTTGTCAAATGCTTTCTCTGCATCTATTGAGAGGATCATGTGGTTCTTTTCCTTTCTTTTATTGATGTGATGAGTCACACTGATTGTTTTGTGAATATAGAACCAGCCCTGCATCGCAGGTATAAGTCCCACTTGCTTGTGGTGAATAATTTTTTTAATGTGTTGTTGTATTCGATTGGCTAATATCTTGTTGAGGATTTTTAAATCCATTTCATCAGGGAAATTGGTCTATAGTTCTCTTTTTTAGTGGGGTCTTTGTCTGGTTTTGGAATCAAGGTAATGCTGGCTTCATAGAAAGAGTTTGGAAGTCATCCTTCCATTTCTATTTTTTGGAACAGGTTCAAGAGAATAGGTGTTAAGTCTTCCTTAAATGTTTGGTAGAATTCTCCTGGAAATCCATTCGGCCCTGGACTCTTTTTTTTTTTTTTTTTTTGATTACTAATTTGATTTCTTTATTGGTTATATGTCTGTTCAAATTTTCTATTTCTTCCTGGTTCAGTTTTGGTATTTTATATGTTTCTAGGAATTTGTCCATTTCTTCCAGATTGCCCATTTTATTGGCATATAATTGCTCATAATATTCCCTTATTGTTTTTATTTCTGCTGTGTTGGTTGTGATCTCTCCTCTTTCATTCTTGATTTTATTTATTTGCATCCTTTTTTCTTTTTGATCAAACTGACTAGTGGCTTATCAATTTTGTTAATTCTTTCAAAGGACCAGCTTTTGGTTTCATTGATATGTTCTACTGTTTTGTTTGTTTGTTTGTTTCTATAGCATTGATTTCTTCTCTAATCTTTATTATTTCCTGTCTTCTGCTGGTTTTGGGTTTTACTTGCTGTTCTTTTTCCAGCTCTTTATGGTGTAATGTTAGGTTGTGTATCTGAGACCTTTCTTCCTTCTTTAGGAAGGCCTGGATTGCTATATACTTTTCTTTTATGACTTCCTTTGCTGTGTCCCATAGGTTTGGGGCTGTGGTGTTATCATTTTAACTGGCTTCCATGTACTTTTTAATTTCCTCTTTAACTTCTTAGTTAGCCCATTCATTCCTTAGTAGGATGTTCTTTAGTCTCCAAGTATTTGTTTCCTTTCCAATTTTTTTCTTGTGGTTGATTTTGAGTTTCATAGCATTGTGGTCTGAAAATATGCACGGTTAATGATCTCGATCTTTTTGTACTTGTTGAGTGCTGATTTGTGTCCCAGTATGTGAACTATTCTGGAGAATGTTCCATGTGCACTGGAGAAGAATATCTGTTCTGATGCTTTAGGGTGAAATGTTCTGAATATTATCGGTTAAGTCCATCTGGTCCAGTGTGTCATTCAAAGCCATTGTTTCCTTGTTGCCTTTCTGCTTAGATGATCTGTCCATTGTTGTAAGTCAGGTGTTGAAGTCCCCTACTATTATTGTATTATTATCAATGAGTTCCTTTATGTTTGTGATTAATTGATTTATATATTTGGGTGCTTTCATATTTGGAGCATAAATATTTATAATTGTTAGGTCTTCTTGGTGGATAGACCCCTTGGTGGAATTATGACATAATTCCCTTCTTCATCTGTTGTTACAGTCTTTATTTAAAGTCTAGATTGTCTGATATAAGTATGGCTACTCTGGCTTTCTTTTGTTGACCATTAGCATGATAGATTATTCTCCATCCCCTTACTTTCAATCTGAAGGTATCTTTAGGTATAAAGTGGGTCTTTTGTAAACAGCATATAGATGGATCTTGTTTTCTTATCCATTCTGTTACTTTATGTCTTTTGATTGGAGCATTTAGTCCATTGACGTTTAGAGTGAGTACTGAAAGATATGAGTTTATTGCCAATATGTTTCTTGTAGAGTTGGGGTTTCTGGTGGTGTTCTCTGGTCCTTTCTAGTCTTTTTTGCTTTTGGTATTTTTTTTTTTCACCTTTTCTCCCCTCAGACAGTACCGCTTAAAATTTTTTGCAGGGCTGGTTTAGTGGTCATGAACTCCTTTAATTATTTTTGTCTGGGAAACTTTTAATCTCTCCTTCTATTTTGAATGACAGCCTTGCTGGATAAAGAATTCTTGGCTGCATATTTTTCTGATTCAGCACATTGAATATATCCTGCCACTCTTTACTGGCCTGCCAGGTTTCTGTGGATAGGTCTGTTACAAACCTGATCTGTCTTCCCTTGTAGGTTAAGGACTTTTTTTTTCCCCCTGCTGCTTTCATGATTCTTTCCTTGCTTGAATATTTTGTGATTTTGCCTATGATATGCCTTGTTGATGGTCGGGTTTTGTTGAATATTATGGGAGTCCTCTGTGCTTCCTGGATTTTGATGTCTGTGTCTTTTCCCAGGTTAGGAAAGTTTTCTGCTATGATTTGCTCACATAACCCTTCTACCCCATTTTTCTCTCTTTTCATCTTCTGGGGAACCTTATGATTCTGATGTTGTTCCTTTTTAATGAGTCACTGATTTCTCTAATTCTTAAATCGTGCTCCTTTGCCTTAGTCTCCCTCTTTTTTTCTGCTCCATTATTCTCCATAAGTTTGTCCTCTATATCACTGATTCGGTGCTCTGCCTCATCTATCCTTGCTGCCATGGCATCCATTCTAGACTGCAGCTCAGTTATAACATTTTTTATTTCATCTTGACTAGCTCTTACTTCTTTTATCTCCACAGAGATAAATCTAATCTATTTTCAACCCCAGCAAATATTCTTATTATCGTGATTCTAAATTCTGGTTCAGACATTTTGCTTGTATCTGTGTTGATTAACCCCCTGGCTGTCATTTCCTCCTGCTCATTCTTTTGGGGTGAATTCCTTCATCTTGTCATTTTGAAGGAAGAAAAGGAATTAATAAAGTAAAAAGTTTTAAATTAAAAAATTAAAAACAACACACACAAACACAAATCAAGTAAAAGATGCTAGATCCTAGATGTGTTTTGGTCTAGTTATTGGAAGGAGCTTGCTATATTAGAGAAAAAAGGGAAGAAAAAAAGGAAAAAGAAAAGAAAAGCAAGGAGAAAAAAGGAAAACCTTTGAAAATTTGAGAAAATGAATACGATGAAATAAAATGAAATGATGGAAGTAAAATAGAATTTGAAAAATTTACAAAAAAGTAAAAATGTAGTAGAAAAAGTAAAAATATTTTTAATAAAAATTGAAAATAAAAATAAGTTTTTTCTCTTTCTGTATTCAAGAAAAAGAAAAGAAGCAAAAAAGAAAAAAAAAGAAAATTGAATAGATGGACCTGTGAGCAGACTGAAATATGATTGAAATTATATTGTTTTCCCCTAGAGGTCAAACTAAGAGGCAATTTATAATCTGTAAACTAAGCAGGTGGAGAGATTTGTGGTGTTCCTGAAGAGCAAGGTTGGCCCAGTTAGGGGGCGCTTAGTGTAATGGCTCTGTCCTCCACTAGATGGCACTGCTTAACTTACTTCAGTTGATTGTTGTGGTTCTTGTAGGTGTGTATGTGCATGAGCGGGAGGGGTGAAAATGGTGTCACCCAGTTACCCAGTCTCTAGTATCAGAACTCTGTGCTCTCCCTAACCAACAATTGTTCAACCATCCTTTGTCTCTGGCTTTCTTTCACTCCTGGCTTTTACACTGTGACCAAGCCATCAGGTTGCCAGGCAGCACCTTCCTCCTGAGTTTTATCTCAGATGCAGCTGTGTTTCCCGACCCCTCACTTCTGAGGGACTGCAGCTTTGACCTGCTCAGATCCTCTGGGGGAGAGTCTCATTGAGCAATGGTGAGGTGCTAGCCACACCCAGGAACATTTGCGGGACCATACTGCTGACGATGCCTCAGGACTGTAACTGGGTGCCAGTCCGCTCTAGAAAAAGTTCACGTGATTGTGTAGCAGCAGAGTTTCAGGGATTATGGAAAATCACAACACATCTGGAACCAGGCTTCATCCTTAATGACTTTGTTCCACCACCAGCGAATGTGGTTGTTCTCTGGGGTCTGCTGGGACTGGGTTTCCCCACAGCCTCTACCAAACGTCCTTCCAGCTGTGGAATTGCTTCTCCCCATGTGGGCTGAAGACTCCCAGACCCCACTCTGCTCCTGGGGATTCTTCCTTCCCCCCAGAGCACTGCCAGGTATTGAACTGCAGAGTTTCAGACTCTGTGCTCCCCCTGTTTATAGAGTCTTAATGGAATTTAAACCCTCTCCTTTCTCCTTTCTCCCTCTTTAGTTCAGTTCCTGAGGCTGTTTTCACTCTTCCACTTTCTCTCCAGCTGCTTTTTTTTTGGGGGGGAGGGGTTTCCCATACTCTCTCCCCACCCCCGTCTCTGTCCTCCCTCCATAAGCAAAAATAGCTCCCTGCCTTCTGCAGCTTCTCTCCCCCCCGTTCACCTCTCCATGCTGCATACCTGCTGAGTTCTCTGGTTCAGGTTGTGCAGATTGTTGTGTTAATCCTCAAATCAGTTTCCTAGGTGTGCAGTATGGTTTAGTGTTGATCTGGCTGTATTTCATGGATGTGAGACACAAAGAAACTTCTGCCATCTTGGTTCCTCCCCTGACATGATATCCTATGTCAAAAATCTGAAAAACTTCACCAAAAAAATTTCTAGAACTGGTATACAAATTCAGCAAAGTCCAGGATACAAAATCAACATACAGAAATGTATTGCATTTCTCTACACCAATAATTAAACAGCATAAAGAGAAATCAAGGAACTGATCCCATTTACAATTGCACACACAAAAAAACATAAGATACCTAAGAATAAACCTAATCAAACAGGTAAAATATCTGTACACTGAAAGCTATAAAACACTCATGAAAGAAATTGAAAAGGTCACAAAGAAATGGAAAAATCTTCCATGCTCATGTACTAGAAGAACAAATATTGTTAAAATGTCTTGCTACTGAAAGCAGTCTACACATTTAATGCAATCCCCATCAAATAACACTAACATTTTTCACAGATCTAGAACAAACAATCCTAAAATTTGTATGAAGCCACAAAAGACCTCAAATAGCCAAAGCAATCTTGAAAAAGAAAAACAAAGCTGGAGGAATCACAATTCTGGACTTTTAAAGTTATGTTACAAAGCTGTAGTCAAGACAGTATGGTCCTGGCACAAAAACAGACGAATACATCAATGGATCAGAATAGAAAACCCAGAAATGGACCCATAGCTATATAGTCAACCAATCTTCAACAAATTAGGAAGAATATCCAAGGGGAAAAACATTCACTTCAACAAGTGGTGTTGGGAAAACTGGACAGCAACACACAGAAGAATGAACCTGGACCACTTTCTTACACCATACACAAAAATAAAGTCAAAATGGATGAAAGACCTAAATGTGAGACAGGGGACCATCAAAATCCTAGAGGAGAATACAGGCAACCACCTCTTTGACCTTGGCTGCAGCAACTTCTTACTAGACACGTCTCTGGAGGTAAGGGAAATAACAGCAAACATGAACTATTGAGACTTCATCAAGGTAAAAAGCTTTTGCACAGCAAAAGAAACAATCAAAAAAACTAAAAGGCAACTAATGGAATAGACGAAGGTATTGCAAATGACATATTGGATAAAGGGTTAGTATCTAAAATCTATATAGAACTTATCAAACTCAAAATCCAAAAAACAAATAATCCAGTTAAGAAATGGGCAGAAGATGTGAATAGACACTTTTCCAAAGAAGATATCCAGATGGGTAACAGACACATGAACAGATACTCAACATCACTCATCATCACAGAGAAACAAATCAAAACCATGATGAGATTTCACCTCATACCTGTCAGAATGGCTAAAATTAACCACTCAGGCAACAACAAATGTAGGCGACGATGCAGAGAAAAGGGAACCCTCTTACACTGTTGGTGGGAATGCAAACTGGTGCAGCCACTCTGGAAAACAGTATGGAGGTTCCTCCAAAAGTTAAAAATAGAATCACCCTATGACCCAGCAACTGCACTACTAGGTATTTGCCCAACTTATACAAAAATAGTCATTCGAAGGGACACGTGCACCCCAATGTTCATAGCAACATTATCAACAATAGCCAAAGTATGGAAAGAGCCCAAATGTCCATCAGCTGATGAATGGATAAAGAAGAGGTGGTATATATAATATATAATGGAATCAGCCCTCAAAAGGAATGAAATCCTGCTATTTGCAATGATGTGGATGGAGCTAGAATGTATTATGGTAAGCAAAACAATTCAGTCAGAGAAAGACAAATATCATATGATTTTACTCATGTGTAATTTAAGAAACAAAACACATGAACATGTGGGAGGGGGGAAAGGAGAGAGGGAAACAAATGATAAAAGAGACTCTTAAAGATAGATGAGGCTCCTGGATGGCTCAGTCAATTAAGCATCCGACTCTTGATTTTGGCTCAGGTAATGATTCTAGGGTCCTGAGATCAAGCCCTGTGTTGGGCTCTGCACTGAGTGAAAAGCCTGCTTAAGATTCTCTCTCTCCCTCTCTCTCTGCCCCTGCTCTCTTCTCTCTTCCTAAAATTAAAAGAGAGAGAGAGAGAGAATCTTAAAGGTAGAGAACAAACCAAGGTTTGATGGGGGGGAGGTGGGTTAAGGATGGGGTAGATGGGTGATGGGTATTAAAGGGGACACTTGTTATGATGAGCATTGAGTGTTGTATGTAAGTGATGAATCACTAAATTCTACTCCAAAAACCAATATTGCACTGTATGTTAACTAACTCGAATTTAAGTAAATAATTGAAAAGAAAAAAAAAGAAACAAAACAGATTAACATAGGGGAAAGGAGGGGGAAAAAAGAAAAGGAGGTAAACCATAAAAGACTCTTCACTATAGGCCACAAACTGAAGGTTGATGGAGAGGAGGTGGGGGGATGGGCTAAGTGGGTGATGGGTATTAAGGAGGGCACTTGTTGAGATGAGCACTGGGTGTTATATGTAAGGGATGAATCACTAAATTCTACTCCTGAAACCTGTATTACATTATATGTTGACTAACTAGAATTTAAGTAAAAACTTGAAACAAAAAAATAATTAAAAATTCAAGTGAAAAATAAAATAAATAAAAATATAGGAAGTCCAATTAAATTTGAAGTTCATATGAATAATGAATTATTTTTATTACAAATATGTCCCAAATATTGCATTCATCATAATTATGCTAAAAATTATTTGTTGTTTCTCTGAAATTCAGGTTTAACTGGGCAGCCTGTATTTATCTGGCAAAGTACATTTAATTCCAGTGCACTCTAAAATTAAAGGACAACTCCTTTAGAAGAATGTGGGCTCTGAGGAAGCTATCTTTTCAAGAACTTATGTCAGGGACTACTGAAGGGCCCAGTTATTGAAACAGGGGTATGGAGTGGAGAACTACTCAAAGGGAAATAACAAAGTGCCTGGCTCACTGCCACTGGGGCAGAATCAGGGTAAATTACTAGGCAGAGGCAAGCTGACTTCATTCACTTGGACTCCAAGGTCTGGAGTTTTCCTAGAGCAATGGTCCTCAATGTTTTGAAAGTCAGGGGTGAGTGATTTTTTTCAAAAAGCATCTTAAGTATTTCTAAACCAATCCCCTGCCACTGTAGTGAAGGAAAAATATTTTCACTCTATTCTTTTAAGTTCTGTACCTGGAGCCTGCAAATTGTGGGAAAGTGACAATACAAAGGAAAAGGGGTTGGGCTTATAAACATGGTGAATTGTGGGAAAGTAAATTCATGGAAGAAACTCATGGAAGTTAAGGGTTGTTTTAGTAATGCCTTTTGTGCAGACCCATCTTGTGCCAACTTTCTGTCTTAAGTTATAAGGGTTGTTCTCATAGTAGGAAAAAGAGGATAAGAAACACTTTCACAATGAAGAATTTGTCTTTCTTTTGGGCAGATGGGGGAGAGCAAATAGCTCTTCCTGTGTTGGCTGCTTCTTAATTGCCTTCATCTCAAGATGTTCCTTATGTCCTCTTCACCCTCGTATTGAGGACCAGTATCACAGAGCTTCAACCCACAGATAGAACAGAAGGATAGGTCATTATGAAATATGCCTATTGTCTCTTATTGTCTCTATCCTGACTCAGCAGATAATATTTTTCTTCACTATTACCCATCCAGCTTTTTTCCATCCCTGCCCCACAGGTTCTTCTCTCCATTTGTACAAATAATAAACAACTATCACCCCTCGCACCTCTGTGGCCATTTCTTTAACATGGCTATTGCCAAGGTCTTAGCAGACACAATGTGCAGTAATCCTTACTACTTTGAGGACTCTGGGTAGAGAGTTGGGTCAGTTTTGCTGATACAGATATATTCTGAAAGTTTTCCTATTGCCATCATGTCAAGCTGGGCTGTATTTACAGGTCTGTTATCAGCCCAGTACAGCCGGACTCTACCTCCCTCCTGCTGTCTTATCACATTTTCATTATGATCCAAATGCCAGCATAGAAGAACCTACTTTCTGACGGATTAGGAAACTACTTATTCTGATGAGACTAATTCTTCTCAGGTCTGAAAGGATGAAAGGAAAGCCTTTTCATGAGAAGGCCTGACTCAACACTGGTGCCAGTGACTCAGTTTATTTGCTATTTCTTTCCACCTATCCCAGTTGTTATGTCAAAGGGATGCTTCCTGTCCAAGAAGAACAACTTTGTCTTAACTCCCTCCCTGACCTCCCCAACACCACCAGAAATGGTTGAAGGGTAATAGACCAGAGTGCATAACCTCAGCTCATTATGAAATGACATTTCAGCCATTCCAGAGATCAACTGGATGCTGGTAGAACAGAATGGAAATCATGCAATAGCCAGCCAGGGAAAAGACACACACACACACACACACACACACACACACACACCACCCACTTTTTTATTGCAAAACATGTGGCACAGTTGAGGTCTACAAAATGCATAGGTGAAAACAAACACTATATGTCCAACCGAGAAAGCCAAAACTCACGTTCCTTGTAGTAATATGCTTGAGCGTTCTCAATGGCATTGGCCAGTTTGTCTTGATTGAGAGTTATTGGCGTCATCTTATCTGTCCCCATACTTCACTGGACTGTGAACTCTTTGAGGGTAGGGGCATGTTTTATTCATGTCTGGTATTTACTTACAGCCCTTATCACAAAGCTTAGTTTAGAGTAAGCACTTTATAAATGCTTATAAAAATAGAAGAACTTGCAGACAGCACTGGCAGAAAGATGAAGAACAAAAGAGGAAGTGCAGGGCAACTTTCAAATCTGTACCAAGTATCAGTAGTTGAGCCCAAAGCGGACAAAAGCAGTTGTAGACCAGAGGAAATGGAAACCAAAGAGCATACAGATGGGCAGACTGCAGCTTTGGACAGCATATGAACTAAAAGTGGTCTCACCCTACAAGTAAGAATCATAAGAAAACTCAAGCTGCTCATGCAACCTACTATTGAGAAGCAGTTTTTTAAAATGGGAAGACATTCGTGAAGATAAAAACAATGAAAATGAAAATATTATTTCACACCTTGCTTGATTCTACATCTGCATTCATGTTATTCTCTCCTTCTTCTTCTTCTTCCCTCTGCCTATGAAATCCTCTGCATACTCTAAGGTACAGCTCCACAGGTCCCCCATGAGATTGTTGAAATTCATGTCATGTATCTCATTCAAGCCAAATGAGACCTACCTTGGGGGAACCACAGACTATCATGTCTTTTACAGCAAACACTAAGTATTATGGTTCTCTTTTGGATACTTTAATAGCCTAGAATAGTGTTGGGTCTATTATAGAGATTTGATAAATATTATTTGACTGCCTAATTTATGGTAGATATAAAACCAATCCTGCAGAATGCTGGAAATGGTCCCTCTCCTGTGGAAACAGATTTAATTTGGCTTCATTAAATACAAAACTAGGCCCATCTCAGGCCAAGTGGGAATGTTACCTTTTGGAGATTGTTTTTCACTGCCTGGTGGAACAGTGATTCTGTTATGATTAGAGAATAGAAAGTAAATCTACCTCTAGTGCAGGAAATTGGAATAAATGACATAGAATTCCTCAGTGAGATGACTGATGGTTTACGTTTTGTCTTTAATCAAGAAAAAAGGTTTAGAAGTGATGAAGGAAACTTTAGATCCCATGTCCTTTGGTTGTTAAACAACAATAACAGGATTCTGGCTTATTTCAAAGAACAGTCAGAGGCCATACAGAGATGAAGTACTAAAGGTGGCAAAAAAAATAGTAAAGGAATAAGGACATTCTCAGAGTGCATGCAGCTAATTAAAAATAGAGATAAATAATCCTGTGATGGAAGTGGAGTCCAGAAAATAAAAGTTGTGCAGAGAAGAATAAGAAATTCTGCCAGATTTAAGAGCCTAAGACATCCGAGGATGGGATGAATTAAGTTGTTACATTCTAAAAGGAAATTTCTGGTCCAAGAAGCAAAAAGCCTTAAGAGACAATGAGTATAAACTACTCTAAGACTGGGATATTCTAGGAAAAGGAGCAAAAATCCCAGAGTTCTCAGGACACCCAATGTAGGATAGTTGTGGTAGGCAGCCTTCTGAGATTCTCCACCCCTTCCAGTGATCCCCGCTTTTCAGTATTCATACCCTTACGAAATGGTCCCTCTCCTGTGGAAACAGATTTAATTCATTATTCCCTTGTACAGTCTGCTCCCCTATTTTGTGGGCTGGATCTAGTGGATTACTTCTAACTGATAGAAATCAACAAAAATGAAGGGATGTCACTTCTGAGATTAAGTCATAAAAGACTGACTTCCATTGTGTTTCTACACTCTGTTTCTCTTGCTCCCATTTGC
This sequence comes from Neofelis nebulosa, assembly GCF_028018385.1. NCBI lineage: Eukaryota > Metazoa > Chordata > Mammalia > Carnivora > Felidae > Neofelis > Neofelis nebulosa. Next base: position 92,393,938 of record NC_080800.1, read on the forward strand.
TTCCTCACATTGATGAAGCCAGCTTACATGTTGTGAGCTGCTCTATGGAGAGACCCATGTGGCAAGGAAGAGAGGGTATCCTCTAGCCATCAGCCAGTGACAAGCTGAGGCCCTTAGTCCAACATCCCTGAATCCTGCCAACAACCACTGAGTAAGCATGGGAGCTCACCCTATCCCAGTAGAGCCCGGAGGTGACTGTGGCCCGGTCCATTACCTTATTTGCAGACTTGTGGGATACTCTGAGCCAGATAATCAAGCTAAGCCATCCACAGATGTGCAACCCACAGACACTGTGAGGTAATAAATGTGTGATATTGTAGGCCACTAACACTTGGGTGATTTGTTGTGCATCGATGAATAACTAAAACAACAGGGAAATCAGTCTCTGAGCTCATGCATGGAAAGGGGAACAGTGGAGAGGGCTCTGTAATGTGGTAAGGATATAAGTGACAACAAACATTAGATCACAGTGCTTATCATTATGAGGCAGTGGGTAAGGGGACTCTTTGAGAATTAATATTCTAGAAAATGCTCTTGTCCTATTGTTACCAGGGGCACATAATGGAAATAGAATCAAATACATAGAGAAAGAAATTTCAACTGAAGACCAAGGCCAGAAGCCCCAAAGAGTTGGTAGCCTGGGTCAGCCTCACGGCCTAGTCAGCCTAGGCATCTGTGTTTGCCAGAGACCCAATGGGACAAAATCTCCTCCATGGCCTCCTTTTCAAGTCTTCCCTTGAACAATGAGGACTTGCATGAGAAGGGGGAAATAGAAGGCTCCTGTTACATTTGCAGCTTCCAAGATGTGCTATGTGAATTGAAAAGAAAATCAATTGGAAGGTGAATGGGGAATATTAACCTGAGCAGGATGGGTGTAAGGAAGTAAGAGTCATCTGCAAATAGCCACTAAGCCTGCTTCATTGTTTTCTGGGACTGGGGTTGTGGAGTGACATGAGGCAGGATAAAGGTCAGAGCTGAGACATCATGCATGTGCTTCCATTACCTTGTGCTCCAGCTGCCTTCAGCTCCGATGTTTCTGATCTAGCAAAATGGGGGGGGGGGGAGAGTAAAAGGGATTTGCAAAATGTGGGCTCAGGATAACGCATTTCCTCAGCCTTTCTTTTGACTTTCAGTCCTTCTGAAGTAACGACGGGACCGTGCTTTATGTACAATATCATAGACCCCAATACAATGCTAGTTTGCTTGTTCCTACTTCTTACCTTAGTAATCCTGCCCCACTGTCATCTGTGCCCTTCCGCAATTCCAGGAAATAATTATCCAATGTATTTGGTTGTTTGGTCCTCACAGCAACCCTACAGGGTAGATAAGGCAGCATTGTTATTTGTACAGTCAATTACAGACAAAGAAATGGAAACCCAGAGAAGTTGATCAACTGGTACAAAGGCACACAGCTAGTTAGTGACAGAGCTGGTAGAGAAGCTAGGTCTTTGGATCCCTAATCCAATACCTTTTAAAAAATTATTCCATGCTACTTCAGAAATAACTTGAAAAAATAAAGGGTTACAGAAATGTCAATGTTCATTACTATATAATTATATTGGCCCTTTCAATAATGAAAGGTCACTTTTAATTTCTGACCTAGGGAATGACAGAAATGGTTACAAGCATACAATCCAAATAAGTCCTAAATCCAGGTTTGGTGTTGCATTGGATGACTTTCAGAGGCCCCTTAACTAATATTTTTCAGTCTTTGAAAGCATTTTCCAAGTGGTGATCCATAGTATGTCATAAAATATTCCTCTAGTAAAAGGTTCCTGTTTATATGACTGGGATATGATGGCTGTAACAAAGATAAACAGGTTTTATAGCTGTAGGACTTCTCAGAGTCTTTAATAAGATTATATGCATTGTAAATGTACAAAATGAGATTTGAAATATGCAGCCTTACTAAATTTATTTTATGACGGAATTCATTTTTCTCAGAGCATCCTGAGGAACTACAGGACATCAGAATATTGTTTGGCAAATGTTGGTCAATGAACTATATAAAAGGTGCTTTATAAATTTATAATATTAACACATATGTCTTCAGTCTTGAAAACCACGAAGGAAAAATATTGCACCAAACACACATACAACTCTTCTAAGTTGTGGTTTGCTGGGACTGGTGGAATGGATTTCCCATTGGAACTGGGTTGGAAACATGTTTTATTTCCAGTAAGAAGGAAAAACCCTTTCGCCTCTCACTACTGATGAAAGAGAGTGAAGTTTGAGAAAGTGAGCCAAACACTTAAACTTTCCACTGAGCTGGCACCTGTCTACTCCAGCATGCTTTCTAAGCCCTGTGTGCATCCCCTAAACAACTGTAGGTTATGCTGTATTATTAAACTAAATAGCCTTCAGAGCCCAGCTAAGGTTCTAGACGATGCGTTTTGAAAGACATAACCATGAAAAAGATACCAGTGTTAGGCCATGAAATGTAGCCTTAAAACCCTAGAATTTTCCAGTTGATGTTACAGTAAAGAGATCAGCACAGGTGTAAGCTGTTTTCATAGACTTCTAGAGAGCCTCTTCAGAAGCAGAACTCTTGACTCATCTGAGATTGGAAACAAACATAATCATACAGTGTTTTCCAACACATCCAGCTTTATTCCTGCTCTTGTTCTCATCTTTAACTCCTAAGAGCGAGTGCCCCAATGGTTTTCCTTCACAAGAAGAGATGCTCTGGCTTAAAAAGGAAATCTCCCAGAATATTAGAGCTGAAGACCTTGCAAAGCATCTAGTATTGTTATGGCTCAATTCAATCCTAGGAAGAACTGTTTATTATTATTATTTTTAATTTTTTAATGTTTATTTTTGAGAGAGAGACAGAGAGTGAGCAGAGGAGGGGCAGAGAGAGAGACACACACACACACACAGAATCTGAAGCAGACTCCAGGTTCTGACCTGTTAGCACAGAGCCCGACATGGGGCTCGAACTCACAAACTGTGAGATCATGACCTGAGCCAAAGTCAAGCGCTTAACCCACTGAGCCACCCAGGTGCCCCAAGAACTGTTTTTTTTTTTAACTTAAGGATGAGAATGTTGGCTTTGAAAGGAAAAAAAAACCAAATAATTTATTCTTCTGAATTGTATTCTGCACTTAAGGGACAAAGACTACTCCAAATGTGAAAAATAAAACATGATACTCAGATTCCTGCTCTTTAGCCAAAAGCAGTAATTAAATGGTTGCATCACAATCACCTGAGGGTCTTCTTTAAAAACACACATTCCTGGTTCCCCTGCCAGACGTATTGAATCAGAATCTCTAGAAGTGGAGTGAAGAATCTAAATTTTTAACAACTTCTTTAAGTTATTCTTATACATAACCAGGGTTGAAGACCATTAACTTAGATGATTTACATCTCTTCTAGTCTTAACATTTACAGGTTCCCTTATTTTAAAAAGACAGAGACATAGATCCATTACCTACTATGTGTCAAGAACCCTCCCAGACTTGCAGACTTTCTCAACCAAGTTTCTTCGTGTGAACCACAGAAAGTGATTTTATGATTATTTTTTTTTCAATTCTCCCAAAGATGATCCATAAAGAATACCATCATCAATGCATAAGAGATGGGTTAATGCATCACATAAAATTGTCGCCTTAGGACATTAGGGCTTAGTTCTCTCAGGGTTGCTAAAGGCTACTTAGGAGAGGGAAAATTTGTGAGGAACCAAGTATCTGAAAAATAATGTATTTACACTGTAGATAGTTCAGCTACAAGATGGGGCCACCAGCTCAACTTATCTATTGATCACTATATGTTTCTGATGATAAATTGCTGTTGAAGTTTTAGGGTTAACCTGTTACCACAGTGTATCCAGAATAAAGCAGTAACATTAAGAAATTTGGACTTCGTTCAAACATAAAACTATAGAAGGGGTTTTGACAGGATGAATAACAGGATCAACGATACATTTTTCAAATATCAATCTGACTGCAGGGTTGAGACTGGAAAGGAAGAAGGCAAGACCCAATGTAGACAGATAAACTGCTTAATGAAATAGCTATTGAATTAATGTGTTCGGAGATGCAAAGATAAATGATATAATTATAGCTCACGTTAAATACTAGGGAGAAAAGATCCAGGTGCTATGAAAGAGAAAAAAGAGGGCCTATTTACTTTATATGGAAGCATGCCGGTAGAAATATAATGTGAACCACATATACAAATTAAAAAAAAATTATTCTGGTTGCTGTGGGCAGAATGAAAAGGCTGTAGTGGGACAAAACTGCCCACTGTGCCCATCAGGGTTAGGTAACCCTGGCATCCAGACCAGGAGAAGAGGGTGAGTCAAGTACCAGGAACAGCCTGACCACTGCATTTTGGAGAGTTGAGTCAAAGCCTTGAGCCAGTGGGAATCCCTTAATCAGTAGAGAGTGGTCCGCAGAGCCCTGTGCAAACGTACCCGGGGGTGGGGGGGAGGAATGAGAGCGGCTTGTAAACTTGACCTGACCTGGGTGTGCACACCTGTCAATATCCATAGATCTGAAAATATAAGGTTGTTCATTTTATTGTGTTCACATGATACCGCAATAAGTTAAAACAACTATTCAAATGATTTGCCTTAACCAATAGTACTTTTTGGCAAAAACAAGATGTGAACACGATCATGTTCTACTGAAATTCTAATGAAAAAATTTGACTTGGGTAAGGCCCAAATTTGCTAGAGATACCAACGATTCAGAGAGAGAACGGCAATGCATGAAGTGGCTTTATCGTATCTCATCATTTACATGTTCACTAGAGGTTTTGCAACTGAAACCTTTGTGACCCAGTCTTTGGACTGAAGTGGGTTTTTTCCCCCAGATATCCAGATGGTTCCCACCTGCCACCTACCACTATCCCTCTTCCACCATAATCATAATTTTCTCCTTCCATTCTCTCACTTTTGCATCTTCTTTGCCGGAAGAAAACAATTTTTATGGCAGAGGAAAAACTTTTCATCAGAAAACTTCTAAGGGTTGGCCCTTGGGTTCAACCAGTCTCCCCACACACAATATTCACACATACTGGGAATCGTGAACTTCCCCTGAGCAGTGGTTGCTGAATTCTAATTTGTGCAGAGAATTACTGGCTCCTGCTAGCTACTACTCCCTCTCTTCCCCCAGCGTGCCAGAACATTTTGTAAAGAATCTTGGCTATGGAACTGTGGAGATTTTCTTAGTGTCTTCCGCTGCTTCTGCCTTTCCTTTTCCTCAGGTTTTCTTCTCATGCTACATAATCTCCTTGAGAGATCTCATCCACTCCTACGGCTTTAACTCTGACAAATAGGCTAATTATTCCTAAATCTTTATCACTAGCTCAGATGTTTTTCCTCGGCGTCAGATTCAAATATCTAAAAGCTTATATGGCAATTGCACCTAGATATCCTCTAAAAACATAAAACTCAACAACTCAGTAATTGAGCTCTTAATATTCTTTCCTCTTACCCCAAATCTATTTTTCCTTTTGAATTTTCTCTCTATATTAATGTTCTGTAAATAAATATTTTATTTGACTTTATATCAACAGTACCTTATACAGTGTTTGGCACAGAGTAGGCCAAATGGATGGATGAATGCGTGAATGGATGAGTGACAGAAGAATCCAACATCATTCCTGAAAAATGTTAGAGATTCAATGGCAAATAAAAGAGAACTGGACTATTTTCTTTTCTCACAGAGCCAAATCACTACCATACTTGATCAGTTAATTTTCCAGTGTCTCTTATCTTTATGCCTTTTCCCCACTCCTATTGTCACTGTACTTGGAACTTTTGATCTATCCCAGTTTAATGATGGGTTTAGGTGACCACTTCCCCCAAGTGCACCTGCAACTTTTGTAAGGGCAGGGATTGGTAGCATGTGTTATTTATCTCTGTGTTCCTAGAATTTAGCTCAGTGCTTGGCATATAGGAAGTGATCATTTAATGTGGAATGAATGAATGGAATAATTCAGTCAAGCTGCGATCTTTCTGTAGCTGGCTAGGGCTCTATTAATTTCTTCTTCATTTACTGTTCCTACCTCCACAGATACTCTGCAAACCTTGGGAGAGCTCTATCTCCACAGCCTTGGGTACAGCCTTATCCACCTGACTTCACCTGGGCCTTATTACCCAGCTACCTATGGTTACACGCACAGCTGGTGGAATCCTTTAGCATGGAGTTTGGTATGGAGGCCCATGTATACTGGCAATCCTTCTGAAATATTACAGTATATTTCCAATAACTGGCTGGATGCGTAGTAAATGTGGAAATATGGCTAGCAGTAGCTCCAGAATGACCTATTGAGAGTATGCTTCGTCAAGTTCATATCACAAACCGGAACCTTCTAAGTTGAATCAAATGGAGTGTCACATTTTTTATTGTTAAAAACTCACCCTTTTCTAATTTCCGTTTGCAATTTTGTTTTAGGTTTTTATTTAAATTCCAGTTAGTTGACATACAGTGTAATATTGGTTTCAGGTGTAAAATATAGTGATTCAACACTTCCCTTACATCATCCAGTGCTCATCACGTAACCACTTTTCTCTCAATAGGTAAATATTTCCCTCAGCTCATACAAATCCCCTCTGTCTTTTCAGATGAAGACCCCAGAGTGGCACTCAGTGAACATTTGATGGTTGGAGGAAATGTTCAGAAGGAACCTCCACCCCACCTCATAATTTGCTGTATACTTTCTTCTCAGGAACTAGGGACTAGAGAATGGAACTCCTTCTATGAACTCCCTCTTACCCCCCTTTATTTCTCCCTTCCTCACAAACCCACAAGCCACAAATATCACATTATCAAATTCCTATTTGGGGAGCACCATTAACAGTTCGCAATTGAAGTCAAGGCCATTGTAAGTTGGAGGGACTCCTGAATTGTATTTTTTTCTTTTCTTACATTTTTTATTTAAATTCCAGTTAGTTAACATACAGTGTACTGTTAGCCTCAGGTGTAGAATTTAGTGATTCAACACTTGCATACAACATCTGATGCACATCACAAATGCCCTCCTTAATCCCCATCACCTACTTAACCCATCCTCCTTCTCACTTCTTCTCTGGTAACCATCAGTTTGTTTTCTATAGTTAAGAGTCTGTTTCTTGGTTTGCCTCTCTCTCTTTTTTCCCCATGGTCATTTGTTTCTTAAATTCCACATATCAGTGAAATCATATGGTATTTGTCTTTCTCTGACTGACTTATTTGGCTTAGCATAATACTCTCTACTTCCAACCACATCATTGCAAATGGTAAGATTTCATTCTTTTTTATGGCCAAGTAATATTCCATTATATATATATATAGGTATATATATACTTATATATATACATACACATATACGTATATATACACGTATGTATATATGTATGTATACATATATATGTATATATATACACATGTATATATATACACACACACACATACGTATATATATATATATATATATATATATATATACACACCACACCTTCTTTATCCATTAATCAGTCGATGGACATTTGGGCTCTTTCCATAATTTGGCTATGGTAGATAATGCTGGACTCCTGATTTCTTTTTTGTTTTCTTTTCTTTTAATTTATTTTTTTAATGTAATTTATTGTCAAGTTAGTTAACATACAGTGTATACAATGTGCTCTTGGCTTTGGGAGTAGATTCCCATGACTCATCGCTTCTGTACTATACCCAGTGCTCATACCAACAAGTGCCCTCCTTCATGCTTATCACCCATTTTCCCCTTTCCCCTGCCCCCCCATTAACCCTCAGTTTGTTCTGTGTATTTAAGAGTCTCTTATGGTTTGCTTGAAACTATTTTTTCCCCTTCTCTTCCCCCACGGTCTTCTGTTAAGTTTCTCAAATTCCACATATGAGTGAAAACATGATATCTGTCTTTCTCTGACTGACTTATTTATGACCTCTTAATTTTAAAACAAGAACTTTTTTAGAACTACCTATGTGTAAATGACAACATGGAGAAATGTGTCAACATCTCATTTGCAGGTTAAGGGGAAATCCTGTGTTTTCTACCTAATAAGGATTAGAAAATAGCCTCAACCAGAGGTATCAAAGAAAGTTCAAGCTTCAATGATATATAAGACAACATAAGTTAGGCAGTCCCTGAGAAATTATGGAATTCAGTTTCCTAATATCATATAGGTGCCAACCAAAAGCCATGGTAGATAATTGTCCTGCCTGTTTCCATGTGTACTAACCAGAGCTAAACTTCCCTGAGTAGAGGGCAATTTTGCCTTTTATGAATAATATGTGGAGTCTTACCTGTATTTAGTGTACTTTTCTGAGCGACCCACACAAAAGGACTCCTGCCACCTGGACTACTCAAGCTAGTAGGAATTTGTTCAAGCTTGTTTTCCCAAGGCTACCAAACCCTACTCACTAGTTTATGTTCTGCCTTAAATGTTTTGCTTGGTATTTTTTATTTAAAATTTTTTTTTAACATTTATTTATTTTTGAGAAACAGAGAGAGACAAAGCACGAGCAGGGGAGGGGCAGAGAGAGGGAGACACAGAATCCAAAGCAGACTCCAGACTCTGAGCTGTCAGCAAGAGCCTGACGTGGGCCTCAAACTCACAAACCACAAGATCATGACCTGAGCCGAAGTCGGATGCTTAAGCGACTGATCCACCCAGGCACACCCACCTTGGTATTTTTGTAATTACTAAATTATTTCTTATTGATCTGTCAATGGCTATTTCTTAACACCAAAAAGCCAGTGCTACATTGTTTTTATCAAAGACTTTTATAATTAAAGATCTTAACTGCAACACAGGAGCAAAACAGAATCTCCAAGAAACAAAATTTCTTGGCTAGAAAGGTCTTTGGAAGAGCCAAGAGCATGGAGGCCATGATAGAGAAGTAGACTGGAAAGTAGCTTCCTTCCAGGCAATAGTCAAGAAAAACCACTGGAAGCTTTTTTGCTTGCAGATATTACAATAGGAAATGAAAAGCCCTACTGCAAACCATACACAGAAAAAAAATCCCACAACACAATATTAATTTCATTTTGTAATAAGCATTTAAGAAGCACTTATATATGCCAGCCACTTTAAAACGGGTTGTGAGTTACAGAAATAAATAAGATATCATCTTGTTTCCAAAAAGTTTGCAGAAAAGCAGATTTCCCATAGCTCTATGTTAATCTCGTTTTCCTCTTCCAACTCATTTTGAATTAGCTTTCTCATTACAAAGCAGGCACTCCCACTTTTTCTGTTCATTGAACACATTAAGCTGTATTGTTAGTGACTTTGCATTTTCTCTTCCCTTTGCCTATAATGCCATTAACTCCAATATTTCCCTAAATGGCTCCTCTTTATAATCACCAGAAAGACTTTCCCTGAGGATTCTACCCAAAGTAATTCTCTCCTTACTCTTGTACTCAGCATCTTATTTGTTTTCTTCAAAAAACTTATTACAACTGATAATTGTTCCATTTATTTATTTATTTTGTTTGTCTTCTCTAACATAATGTAAATACCATGAGGATGGGCACTAATCTTGTTCACCATTGAATCCCCATCAATTAGCACTCTGCCTAGTACACAGTAGTTGCTCAAAAATATGTATTGAATGAATAAATGAGATGATAAGGCATGCACACAAATAACCATTGTACAATGCAGTGTGGAACAAATATATTGGGACAATGTTGTGGACCTTCACCTCTCCAGAGTCAATTCTCCTTATTTCTGGTAACAGACCTAAAATTTCCTTTCCAACTTTGGTCCACACCTAACCATAGAAGGTGAAATATGTGAGCCAAGCCTAAGTCAAGCAGTGTATGACATTTCCCTGGCTACAGTCATTTATTTGGTGGTTTGCACAATCAGAGCAAATCTCAGGACTTTACTGGGAATGCTGACTCAAAGACTTGCTCGTTCATTCTTTTGGCAGGGCTAGTGAGACCTGAGCTAAAGCACTCATCTTATAATCATGAGGGCAAGAAAGCACTATGGAAGCTCAAAACAGGGAGAGATCATCGTAAGCCACCAGCTGTGGGCTGGGATGGTACTTGAACTAGACTTTGGAAGTAGGTATGATTATTTTTGTTAACGAAAGATTTTCTTTCTTTCTTTCTCTTTCTTTCTTCTTTCTTTCTTTCTTTCTTTCTTTCTTTCTTTCTTTCTTTCTTCTTTCTTTCTTTCTTTCTTCTTCATTATTGGAAAGAACCTTAGAGATATAGACAGGTGAGACTCAGAGGAGTGAATTGACTTGCTTACATTCTTCACATGGGAAGTCAATGGCAGAGCCATAACCAATATCCAGACCTACTATCTCCTGACTTAAGATTCTTTCCACTCTATAAGTAGGATTTTGCATGTGCGGCTTGGCATTCTAGATGAAGGGACAGATTTAACACGTAAAATTTGTCAGAAAATTTCAGAAATGCTCATAAGATCGTAATCTATATAGTTAGAAGAAAGAATGTCAATAGGAGGAGACCAAGAGATCAGGCAGGAAACATCAGTTGGGGTCAGATTTTCAAAGGCAAAGGGAGAGCATTCATAATCTTTGAATAAAAGAATATGATGATTTAGGTACCATGGAATATGGGGACAATGGAGATACCAGCTAGGTGGTTGCTGTAGT